>NC_057419.1:2898761-2902488 GCF_019320065.1 Cervus canadensis
GGAGGAGATGCACTCTGCCTGCTGTGTGACCCATCAGAGTTGACATAGAGGTGAGGGTGGCAGATGAGTTTGGAGGCCTCTTGAGGGCATTACAAATGCCTCATTTCTCAAAGCAAATCTTCTGAATTGCTTCCCATCCACTGCTAAACATGTCAGGATGGGGCTTTGTGTTGTCAAAGCTCACCCAGGGCCACCATTGGCTGGGGAAGATAATTGCTGACCTCATAAAGCACGAGGGTGAGGCTCCATTGGGATGGGTATGTATATGGGTGCTGAGAGGCTCTGAGCAGACCGCTGTGTGTCCTCCAAATGACTGAGGTAACTGGGAAGCCACAAGGCTCCAGAATAGTTATGGAACACCCACCTCCTGATACCGAGGAGAAGATGAAGACCTCCTATCTATTGAGGTCCAGAAAAAACTGTCAATGTGAACTGAACCCAGCCTAACTCCTCTTGCCCATCGACCCCACCCCAGGAGACACCCGCCCCTGTCCTTGCCTGGCACATAACCCTTCTCTGCCCACAACCCTTCTCCTGAAGCCATTGTTCCCACTTGTCTTCACACTCTTTCCTAAACCACTGCCATTCTTGCTCTCTGTCTTGTTTTCTCCAGGTTGCCAGGGTAACCGTGAGGGTGAAAACCCCATTCTGACAAAGCTGCCCAAGAAAATTTCTCTGAAAATCCCACTACAAAAAGCTTAAGAAAATTAGATGCTCAAAGCTCTGTAGCCAGATTTCCAAGGCGAATGAACAGCTGAAACAAAAGGAACTCCACGACGTCCCAGAGACCAAAGAGACCACTGCCATTCCAGCTAATAAGACGGAACCAGAGGAGGTCCCAGAAACCATGGAGACCCCTGCCATTCCAGCTAATCAGAATGAATCAGAGGAGGTGCCAGGGAACATGGAGACCCCTGCCATTCCAGCTAATCAGAACAAACGAGAGGAGGTCCCAGAGACCATGGAGACCCTTGCCATTCCAGCTGGACCAGTGGGCAGCCAGTGACTTCAGGCCATGGCTAGACAACTCAGAAATGCTTGGTGGCCTGGCTGCTGAGTACTGGCCAAAAGTAGAAATGCTGAATATTATAACAAATGCATACACTAATAACGAAAATAAAATAAAAACAAGCTGACGTGAAATTATGTTTGTCTCTGAGTTCTCTAATTGTGGGGGCAGAGAGGGCAGAGAAGGGATATATGTGTGAGGAGTTAGAGAGATTGCTTCTGTGGAGTTGGAGATGGGACCAGAGGGTGCAGTTTCCCACAATGTAGGGGGAAGAACTGGTTCCAGACTGAGCTTCAAAGACACACTTCCCATGGAAGAAGAGGAAGAGGACTTGGAGTTTCTCTGTGTGAGTACACAGATGGACACTTAGCTGGGGAGCAGTGTCGTGTTGGTGGGGGGGGGGGACGTGCCATTTGTTCAAAAGACGTACAAAGGAGCTGCCCCATCAAAAGAATGGAATATTGACATTTGCAGCAACATGGAAGGTAGAATATTAAGTAAAATAACTCAGATAGAGATTGACCAATACTGTATGATATCACTTATAGAATGTAAACATACCTCAAAGTAGAGAATATGATAATAATGTAGGTGCATAAATAGAGAGAAGCATCTATTGGTTACCAGCGGGGAGGGGAAGATGGCATTGCTATACAGAGGTGGGGGAGTGGGAGGCACACAGTGATATTTATGTGGAAGATGAGCTCAGGGATGCATTGTACAAAATGGGGAATAGAGCCAGGACTTTGTCATAACTATACATGGAAAGCAAGCTTTAAGAGTTGTATAATCAGAAAGAAAAGGAAAGAAAGAGGGGGAGGAAAGAGGGAAGCAAGGAAGGAAAAGAAGGGCGTTTTTGGAGGGCAGAAAGTCAATACTGATTAGGCCCCTTTTATCAAAGGATTCTAATTTATTTTATTTTATTTATATTGGTGGGGCGTAATACTTTACCACAATATGTGGTGGTTTTTTGCCATACCATTGTACATGAATCAGCCATCTGGGGGAATGTATTCCTATCCTGATTCCCCCTCCCATCTTCCTCCAATTCAAATCCTTCTGTCAGCCCAGTGACCAGTTCCTGGGCACCCTGTCTCATGCCATGAACATGGGACTGGGTATTCCCTTTCAGCATAGGATAGATATACATGATTCAATGTCTTCTCTCAGATATCACCCTCGCCGTCTGGCCAGAGTCCAAAAGACTGTTCTGTAATCCTAGTCTCTTTTACGGTCTCCCATATAGGGTTATCATCTCCATCTTCCTAAATTCAATATATATGCCTTAGTATTGTGTATTGGTGTTTTTCTTTCTGACTTACTTCGCTCTGTATAATTGGCTCCAGTTTCATCCACCTCATTAGAATGGATTCACATGTGTTCTTCTTAATGGCTGAGCAATATTCCATTGTGTCTATGTACCACAGCTTTCTTACACATTTGTCTGCAGATGGACATCTAGGTTGCTTCCATGCCCGGGATATTGTAAACAGCACTGTGATGAACATTGGGGCACACGTGTCTTTTTCACTTCTGGGTGAATCAGGATTTGAATGAGGAGAAACTATGATGACTATTAGCCTGTTAGTGGTAAACCCTGCACATGAGTTTGGTTGAAGGAGTGGGACCAAAGTTGGAGATGGTTGTTTCAAACCGGCTGAGAGTGCTCAGATGGACATGTGTGGTGCTGTCCTGCTGGGGGACATCTCTGGTTGCTCTGTTCTAACCAGCAACAGAGTATTTTCTTTCCTTCCTTTCATTTCCCTTGTTTCCCTTTCTCCCTCTTTCCTCCCTAACTGAATTTCTTTCTGAAATATTCAATGTGCTGCGCTGTGCTGTTCTTCATTGTTCAGCCATGTCCGACTCTTTGTGACCCCATGGACTGTAGCCCGACAGGCTCCTCTGTCCATGGGGATTCTCCAGGCAAGCATACTGGAGCAGGCTGCCATCCCCCCTTCCAGGGGATCTTCCCAACCCAGGGATTGAATCCTGGTCTCCCATGTTGCACCTGGGTTTTTTTTTTTTTTACTATCTGAGCCATCAAGAAACTCTTAAAATGGGCTTCATCTGACACTATGTTTTTCATATCTGTAAGATCAAATGGGGTCTATTTTATGATTTCCATGACTCTCTTTATTTTTAGAATACCCAAAACACATTTATTCCAAGTATCGTAATGTCTTGGTCTGCAATTACTAATATCTATGCCACTTCTGCCTTAGTTTCAGTTCTCAAAGGCATTTTAGTATGATTTGTCCTACCTTCGTTAGATTTAATATGTTCTTAACGTGGTTCGGGGCTAGTTCCATACTCTTCTTGTGAAATGGCTGCTCATGTTTTTAAGCATGCCTTCATAAATTTAAAGGCCAGTGATACATCTTTCTTATAAAGTGTTGCCTCTTGCCTCTTGCACATTTCTCTATCAGGTTTTAAGATCTTCTAAAAATTCTAAGAGTCATCATTTGAGTTTGTTTGCAGGGTTATTTTCCTACATCTTTAAATGTTCAGCACTGTGATGGACCCGAGGTGAGTAAGCAACAAATGCACACAGGATGTCAACACTTCACAGGAAACCCAGGAAGACCCACTAAGCCAACAAAATGTCCCTCGGGGTTCACCTCAGGCTGGTTGACCCTACGAGTCATTTGGACAAACAAGGACTGACATGAAGCACACAATCCATTCCCCTTTCCTCCAGAGCCAACCAGCTCAATGAGA
>NC_057419.1:2902498-3007039 GCF_019320065.1 Cervus canadensis
CTGTGATGAACATTGGGGCACACGTGTCTTTTTCACTTCTGGGTGAATCAGGATTTGAATGAGGAGAAACTATGATGACTATTAGCCTGTTAGTGGTAAACCCTGCACATGAGTTTGGTTGAAGGAGTGGGACCAAAGTTGGAGATGGTTGTTTCAAACCGGCTGAGAGTGCTCAGATGGACATGTGTGGTGCTGTCCTGCTGGGGGACATCTCTGGTTGCAGGGAGGCGCCCTGAACGTACAGGTCCCTTCGGCCCTAAGAGAGAACAAAGGATCTCTCTTTGTCCTGTCACCCCTTCTTGTTAAAGTATAGACTGACATTTGTCCCCTTCAGGGAAAAACACACCGGTGACCTTTTGCCTGTTTTTCTGGTGCTGATATACTTATCATGCTCGAAACTTTTTTCCATCTAGATAATGTTCTATTGATGAAGCCTGTTTTCCATCTAATGTTCTATTGATCTTAATCATGTTGGGCGCTAGGGTAATTAATGCTTTACTGATCTTAAGTGTGGGAATTTAAAACATCTGTAGCTCTGCATGTATGCAAAACCCTCGATCTATTCTTAGTAACTCCTGTTAGCGTATATATAGGCGTGGTATTCTTCAATAAAGTTGGCGGAGTCAGACGCAAGCGGACTCCGTCCCTCTCAACCCCATCTTTCTCTTTCTGAGTCTTCTTTCTGAGTCTTCTTTTTCCTAGGTACTCTGGTAATAACGCTCTTGACCAGTTCGTTTGCCGGCAGGCTCCGGCATAGTGGCGCCCGAGCAGGGATGGGAACGGATTCCAGCGTACAGCCACCCGAAGAAATAAAGTTGTCCTGCGGGATGTAGAAAGGTATCTATGAGGTAAAAAAGTATCTACGAGTACAGGTATTGTGGATGATTGCGGGTGGAGAGGGTATAGTTGAGAGTAAAACTCATGGTGCAAAATAATAGTAGAGAGTTCTTTGTTTCTATGTTAAAAGCTACAGGAGTTTCAGTGTTTAAACGGAAAAACTTATAACACCCAAATATTTGAGTACCCCTCAGAGGGTAGCGGAGCACATACATGATTCCCCAATAATCCCAGGTCCTAGAAAAAATAATGATGAGACTATTGTTCCCGAGCAAGATTCTGATTCATAACTTTCCCCTGCAGTCCAGGACGACTTAGATGAGCAGGCTTTTGAGTATAATAAAGAAAATTGGGATGCCTTTATAGTAACTAAACACAAAAATAAAGATGAAGGCTCCCCTTTTTCTGAACTTAAAGATATGTTAACACCCATATCTCAGAGAATAGAACAACTAGACTTATTACCTTTGGATACAGCAAAACCATTGCGTTCTAAAACGCCATCTGTTGTAGCAGGTTTAGATCCTGACCCGCTTCCACCACCCGTCCCGCTCCTTCCCCCTCCCCTCGCAGAAGCGCCTTTGATTCCAACAGCGCCTGTATACGTCTCATCTAGCCTAAAATAGCCAGTCCTTTCACCACTTCAAATGGCGATGAAGGCAGCCCGAGATCAGGGTGAAAATCTTGAGGGATATTCTATGATCTTCCCTGCTTTTGAAGATGCCAATCGTCGTAGATATCATGAGCCTCTGTCTTTTTAACAGCTGAAGGGGCTGAAAAAGGCTTGTGCCCAATACAGGCCTACTGCGCCATTTACTTTAGCTATAATTGACAGTCTATCATCTCAATGTTTGCCCCCAAATGACTGGAAGGCTGTTGCATGAGCCTGTCTCTCAAGAGGTGAATATCTTTTGTGGTGCTCGGAATATGGCGAGGTCTGCAGCAACATTGAAAATCGTAATCACCGTAATGGGCTGCAGGTTACTTTGGCATGTTAATGGGGGAAGGAGCATTTAGAGATCTTAATCAGCAGTTAAACTATCCTGAACAAGCCTACCCACAGATTAATGAAGCAACACTAAAAGCGTGGAAAAAACTCCCTGCCTCAAATAGAAAGACTGAAGACTTATCAAAAATTAGGCAAGGACCTGACAAACCTTATCAGGATTTTGTCACTCGGTTACTTGATGCTGTGTCTAAAATTATTGGAGATGAAGAAGCTGGCATTATTGTAACTAAACAGATGGCATATGAAAACGCAAATGCTGCTTGCCAGGCTGCTTTGAGACCTTATAGAAGAAAGGGGGGTTTAACAGATTATATAAGAATTTGCGCTGACATTGGCCCTTCCTATCTTCAGGGATTGTCTATGGCTGCTGCTATCCAGGGAAAAACTATCGAGGAAATTTTATATCAACAGATTAAGAACAAGGGTGGTGTGAAAAAGGGAGGGCCTCCCTGTAGTTGCTTTTTGTGTGGACAACTGGATAATCAAGGTGTTACCCAACCAGTTATGCCTATTTCTAAACCTTCTAGATCTGGATTAGGTTGTTTTTAACGGGGGTTACTGATTCTCCTGTAATCCATGCAGACCCAATCAGCTGGAAATCTGATGAACCTGTCTGGGTTAATCAGTGGCCCCTTACTAAAGAGAAAATTTCTGCAGCTGAACAATTGATACAGGAGCAGTTGCAATTAGGACATATTGAGCCATCTAACTCCACTTGGAATTCCCCCATATTTGTTATTAAAAAGAAGTCCAGCAGGTGGAGGTTGTTACAAGACCTTCACAAAGTTAATGAAACTATGGTGGTTATGGGACCACTCCAGCCCGGCTTGCCCTCACCTGCTGGGATACCACGTGCAACCTATAAAATAATTATAGATTTAAAAGATTGTTTTTACATGATACTTCTACATCCTAACGATTGTCATCGCTTTGCTTTTAGTATTCCCTCTACAAATTTTAAACAGCCTGCATGAAGATATCATTGGAAAGTCCTTCCACAGGGCATGGCTAACAGCCCTACACTTTGTCAAAATTTGTTGATCAGGCAATTGACCCCGTTCAAAAGACTTATCCTGAAGTTTATTTGGTTCATTATATGGATGACATTTTACTTGCTCATTGTATAGAGAGTATTCTTTTGCAAGCGTATGACCTACTATTGCTTCAATTAACTAGATTTGGATTGTAAATTGCTTCTGAAAAAATACAACGATCCCCGCCGTTTTCTTATTTGGGGTTTAGGTTAGAGGGAAAAGCCTTTCAAACACAGAAACTTCAGATTCGAAAAGATAATCTGAAGACTTTAAATGACTTTCAGAAATTATTAGGGGTCATAAATTGGATCTGTCCCTATCTAAAATTGACTACTGGAGAATTGAAGCCTTTGTTTGATATTTTAAAAGGATCCACTGACCCTTCTTCCCCTAGAACACTAAACAATGAGGGGCGAGCTGCTCTGGCCTTAGAAGAACAGGCCCTCTCTCAGCATTCTGCTACCTACTGTGACTTTTCTCGATCGTGGGGATTATATGTGTTTCCCTTGAAACACACACTGACAGCAGTGTTATATCCAGATGCCCCTTTATATTGGATCCATTTACCAGTATCACCTTCAAAAGTTCTTACTCCTTTCTTTGATTTTATTAGCCTCCTTGTAGCCAAAGGAAGACGTCTTTCCAGAGAAATGCTGGGGGCCGATCCTACTTACATTTATGTGCCTTATACTAAAGAGCAACAGGAATGGCTTTTTCAGTTTAATGATTCATGGGCTTTGGCTTTTGATTCTTTTACAGGACAGATTATCAATCATTTACCTCCTGACAAAGTTTTACATTTTGCTAGTCAACACTCATTTATCATCCCCAAAAATGTTTCCAATTCCCTTATCCAAAACGCACTAACTGTTTTTACTGATGGATCTTCTAATGGAATTGCTGCTTTTGTGGTTAATAATACTTCTTTTTCCTGGCAGACTGGATATACCTCTGCTCAAGAAGTCGAACTTTCAGCAGTTCACAAAGTCTGTTCTCAATATCTTTTACAGCCTTTTAATTTGTCTACGGATAGTAAATATATTGTTCATGCCTTACATCATCAAAATAGCAATACCCTTCATCTGCAATTTCAAATCCCTCGAGAAACTGCACAACAAATTGTTAAATCTTGTTCTGTTTGTCCTCAATTTCTTCTAGTCCCTCATCTAGGTGTCAACCTTCGTGGACCCTTACCTAATCACCTTTGGCAGATGGATGTCACTCATGTTCCTTCCTCTGGTCGCTTATGTTCATGTATCTATTCCAGATCCAATATTAATTTGGGGGAGGTGTTATGTTTGTGTTTTTCCATAGGATGCCGAAACACCACGCTGGCTCCTGGAAAGGCTGGTACGCCAGACGGAGAAGATCACTGAACCAGCAAATGAGTCTGCTGTCTCTACAGCAGAGAGGTGCATACCTGACAGCTCAGCGGATGAATGAGACAGGACCCTGCAAACAGGAGATGTTCATCTTACCTGAATGTTGATGCTACTGTTTGTCAAATTTGAGTTCCAAGTGTGAAATGCAGGATTTAAAATATTTAAGTGTACTTGCTGAGATCATGTTGTCCTTCTACGCTTATTAAACAACTATCTAGCACTTTACATCTCTCATTTTTTCCTTCTAAATGCCTCAATAATTTGACCTCACAAAATAATCATAGTCAGTGGAATAATTTTCAACAGATTTTCTCACTGCACTTTGCACTGTAAAAATAAAATAAACGTGAAAAAAAATTTAAAAATAAAATAAATGTGAAAATAATAAAAGTAAAAAAGAAAGAAGTAAAAAGAAAAAAATAAAGGTAAAAATAAATGTGCTGACATCTTGGAACCATGAAATTTACTATATACTATCCATTACTTATAGGATATAATGACTTTGACTTTAGTCTCCCCTAATTACTGTCTCGTGATACTTCTATAGATAAGGTGAAAACTGCACCCTGGAATTTAAATAGCATTATTTGACATTTCAGGAGGCTGATAATTTTTTCTATTAATTATAGTGGCAAGGTAATACATGTTACTCCATTCCCAGCTACTTATTTCACTAGAACAGATTGTACACAACATATAAATTAGAGACCTGATGGTACAACAAAGAATTACCACAAAACTATTTATGTAGCAAGTAACTTCAACAATGCAGTGTACTCTCATGTTAAGTAATCCAAAGTTGCGAAAACACAAAAGTGTAGAATTATATATTGTTTGTTTTACAAATGATATCTCCTATTAAAAACTGAATTGCCACAAGAATTTCCTGAACAACCTACTGCCTAAAATAATAAATAATTAGTTACTAACTTGCTTGAGAGGAAACTTGTAAATGACAAGGGGAAATACCATCCAAATTATTTTAAAAAGTAATGAAGGTCAGGAGTTAATGGTTATTCATTCCTCCAGTTACATAACATTATTAGGTGCCAGATGCTATTAAGATAAAAAATTAAATGTGGGAATGAGTCATGGGTTGTATAGCCACTCATGAAAATTTTGTGCTTTGAATTCAGTTTCCAAAATCATGTAATAATAATGTGTTTAATTTTGCTTTGTTGGGGAAAGCTAGACACATTGCATTGTATTCAACTAAGATCCAACTCAGATTTGCTAGAGAAAATTATAAGAGGCCACTCAGATGAAAGTGGCCAGCCGCCACCTACCTTTAGTCACAAGGACATTTGAATTTGTGAATATTTCAAACTCATGTGGTCTGTGATCTTTTTCTTTTTCTCCCTTGGCATGTGGTAAAAAGTTCATCTGTTTACTAAGCCTAGATTTGTTATGCAGAGGTGATGTCATTTTGTTGTATGCTTTATGTGCATACATGATCTGTAAAGGTGGACCTAAATTAAACTGTGTTTTTTTTGTGTGTGTGTATGTATGTGTGTGTGTGTATGCATATATTCTAAGTTGTTCAGGATATTCATATTTATCCAGAAACATTTCAAGGTTTCTAGGATAAGTGACAGATGTCATAAAGTTCTGAAGGCCAATAAGAAAGCAGGTGAAATTATGTAATTACATTACCCAATTAAGGTTTTTTTATTTGTTTTGTTTGGTTCTGTTTCATTTGGCTTTTAATTCCCCCTGAACCTCTTAATAGAGGCGCCTATTGTTTATTGTGAGTTGTGCAGTTTTATAACAGTAAGAGAAGCATTAATAAGGAGATTAAAGAAAGATGTTTCAAATGAAAGAAGAGTTTAACCAGGATATATCTTTTGAGTGTTTACTCCTTGAAATTAAGCTCCAAACTCTCCATTACCGCAGTATTGCTGAATTATAAATATTATGGGGAGGCAGAAGATGTAAAGATTATTTTTTACTAAGGACCTAGGGACTGATTCACGGAGAATTTGCCTGGAAGAAAACTTTCACTGTATTATTGCTGAAATGCCATGTGACTTTTTATTTAAGAACGCATTTTGTGTTAGAACTAGAAGGAAAATTATAGACAAAAGTAGTATAAAGCCTACAATTTACACTTATAAAACTGAGTCTAAACAGAGTAGGAAAAAGACTTACTCATGATTATAAGTAGTTACTAGCGGAGTTGGAACTCAGTCATTCTGTGATATAATGCACTTTGCAGCTATGTTAAAGTGAAAACACTGGCCTTGAGAGGAACAGTCTGGCATCAGTGAATAACTTCCTCATTATGTATGAACAGCCCTACTCAGGGTAAACCCAATATAATCTGTTTTCCCTCTGGTAGTTGAAGAGGCTTCTGTCTATATATGTGAAGTGCTATTGATATAAGACCCATTTTACCAGATCAGCTTCTATTAACAAATCTTTCAAAAAAATCATAATAGCCACTTTTGTAGTCATTCATTCTGTGTTCTTTTCATCAACAAAAATTTTTGAGTTGTATATTTTGGAATAATTAAGATTTGTCCTAGGATTCATCAATCTTGTTTTCAGAAAACCATCAAAACAATTCAAAGAAAATAAAAGTAGTCACCATGAGAATAGGAAAGTAGATAAACAATATTTGGAGGGCATTAAAACTTCATATATGAATTCTACTACATTTTTTTGAAATCTAAATGAATTGGTAATATGGAGGAGACTATAAATGGCTAGATTGGCTCAAGAAGCCACAGCAAACTTAATAAGTTAGTAAAGGTATTTAAAGACGTGTTTATGAACTGTTCTCAAAAAGATGACAGACCATTTTGGAGAAGGACTTTCAAACTGTCATCTCCAACTGACATTTTCTAAATATCATGTCCATTATATTAAAATGTCCCAGAAAATAGGTACAATATTGAAAAATACAGCTTCGTTTGGCATATATATGTATATTTCTGATCCCCAAACTGACAAATGTAACCCAGAAAAAGATCCATTTCACTGATGAACACAGATATCAAATTTTGGAATAAAATTCAGCTGAGATATTAAAAAGAAGAAAATCAATGACTAATTCTGGGTTTATCTAGTAACGCAAACATGATTAAAACCTTAGAAAATGTGCATGCGTGCAAAGTCCCTTCAGTTTTGTCCTACTCTTTGTAACCCTATGGAGTGTAGCCCACCAGGCTTTTCTGCCCATGGGATACTCCGGGCAAGAATACTGGAGTGGGGTGTCATGCCCTTCTCCAAGGGATCTTCCTGACCCAGGGATCAAACCCGTGTCTCCTGCAGCTCCTGCATTGCCGGCAGATTCTTTACTGCTGAGCGACCGGGGAAGCCCCATAGAAAATGTATTACCATAATTAATCCTACTAGTGGACCAAAGGTGAAAAAACTGAATCATCAATCAACTCAACAGATATCGAAAAAGACCAGATAAAATTCAGCAATGGCTCCATTTTTAAAAATCCTTAATAAAATACAAATCTAAGGATACTCTCCTAATATATTTTTTAAAAGTGTTCTTTTCAAGGTACATAGTAGAAAGAATACCTCCACCACTCCTCCAAGTCTGAAACAGAGACTGATAATCCAACTCAGCATGCTCTCTTCCAAAGACCTCAGAAGAGCTACAAAGAATCAAAGTAGTAGACTGGAGTGGACACTGAAAACAATACTTTTTTTTGCCGTCCTGCAAGTGGTTTCCCATTAAGGACAAGAATAAAACAAGATGCCACTATGATTTCAGTCATTTAATGCTATTCTACTAGTGCTGCAATTAGATAAGAAATAAGAGAAAAAAGAGCCTAAAATGAAGTAAATTTAACTTTGGGAGCTTTTTGTTTGCTTCTTTTGCTTACAATTGACCTTTGAAAAGCACACATTTGAAATGCTCCAATATACTTCACAGGCAGATCTTTTTCAGTAGTAAACACTACAGTATTACATGATCTGCACTTGGTTGAACCCAAGGATGGAGAACTGTAGATATGGAGAAACCACATAAATGGAGGAACTGTGCATATGAAGGGCCTGTAATAAATTATGCAAACGCTTTCAACTGCTCAGAGGGTCGGTACCCTTAACCACCACACTGCTCAAGGGTCAATGTATTTTGTGTTTAATTTTGCTGATAATTTAATGGTCTACTGGAAAACCTAGGGAAAACAATAGGGAAAAAAAGCCAAAAATACTGTATAAGAAAATTTTACACTTTTGCTGATTATAAAATAAATACATAAGAAGTGGATAGTTTTCTATATATCAGTAATAGGCATGATGTTGTCCTTGGTACATTATATATAATAAGCATAAGTTAAGAGTTTGGAGCTTTTGATGAAATTATGGCCAGAATTCCCATGAAGAGTTGGGTAGAAGATACAGTCTCCTGATGTGGGAAGGCAGCTTAATTATTTTCCCCTTAACTTAATAAAATAATATCCTTCTAAAATTTTTGAAGGATAAAGAAGGCTAAAGGTCAAAGAATTGATGCTTTTGAACTGTGGTGTTGGAGAAGACTCTTGAGAGTCCCTTGAACTGCAAGGAGACCAAACCAGTCCATCCTAAGGGAAATCAGTCCTGAATATTCATTAGAAGGACTGATGCTGAAGCTGAAACTCCAATACTTTGGTTACCTGACTCGAAGAGCCTCCTCATTAGAAAAGACCCTGATGTGGGAAAGATTGAAGGCAGGAGGAGAAGGGGACGACAGAGGACAAAATGGTTGGATGGCATCACTGACTCAATGGACATGAGTCTGAGCAAGCTCCAGGAGATGGTGAAGGACAGGGAAGCCTGGTGTGTTGCAGTCCATTGGGTTGCAAATAGTTGGGCATGACTAAGTGACTAAACAACAACAACAAAAATTTTTTGAAACATGTATTAATATGTTTAAAATGTATTTTTGATATTTATTCAAAATTTTGAAATATATACCCCTATTACCATTACAGTGCTATACACTGTATATGTATATATATGTATACACACATATATATGTGTATATATACACATATATATGTATGACTATACATATAATATCTGATTACATAATACTATAAGTCAGGATTGCCTACATTATAAATAATATTGCTTTATATTGGCTTATAATATATTAGTTTCAGATGTACAACATTCAGTAGTTTCATACATCATGAAATGATCACCATGTTGTCTAGTTACCATCTATTACCATATAAAGTTTTTACAATATTATTGACTATATCCTCTATGCTGTATATTACATCCCCATGACACTTACTTTAGAAGTTCGTACTTCTTAATCCATTTCACCTATTTCACCCACCTCCCTATTTCCTTCTCTCTGGCAATCACAAGTTTATTCTTTGTGTCTACAAGTCTGTTATCTGTTTTATATTTGTTCACTTTTTTTTTTTTAGATTCCAGGTCCATCCATATTGTTGCAAATGGCAATATTTAATTCTTCTTTATGTACATATAGAACTTTACTGAATTCATTTATGAGTTCTAAAAGATTTTTTTGGTGGCATATTTAGGGTTTTCTATGTATAGTATCATGTCATCTGCAAATAGTTACAGTTTTACTTTTTTATTCCCATTCTGAATGCCTTTTGTTTCTTTTTTACTTTCTGAATGCTGTGGCTAGGACTTCAAATACTATGTTTACTGAAAGTGGTGTGAGTCAGCATCCTTGTCTTGTACCTGATCTTAGAGGAAAATCTTTCGGCTTTTACTATTGAGCTGATCATCCCAGCCATGTCACCCTAAACATATCCATTTTCTTAATCTCACTTTAATAATAATATGAGATGATATCTCAGGGCTTTATGGTTTTAAAGTTATATGGTTCTGTTTTCTGATATATGCCTGAAGGTATACCTCAATCATCTCTGCAAACAGAGCTCCCTGATGGAAAACGAGAGATGTAGTATTTAATGAATATTTGCACAACATAGAATTTGGTAAATACCAGATTTTCTAATTCTAAGGTGTCATTGGACCTTGATAAAATGCAGGGAACTTTTTAAAGCAAAGGGAGTTATGCCTTAGATATATGGTTCTTCATCTTCTTGGGAAAGTGGCTTTTATTGAGAGATTGATAAAAGATTAGATCCTTTCTTCAAAATATATACATGTACACGCACAAACATTTTTCTCATAGAACCATTAAAGCTCACCCAAATGTTCAGCCAAAGTTAAAAACTTTTGCTTTGTATGTTTTTGAGAAACTACCTATTTTTGTTTCTGAGAAAGTATAATTTTGGATTTCAGGTCCTTTCCTCTCTAAAAAAGTTTCACATTCATCCTATACCCACAAGTGTTTCTAGTAAAGCAATACAAATATGCTTTAAAAAAAAATACTGTTTTGTTAGGCTAGCATTGAAAATAATATAAAAAAAGGAAATCTTATTTCAATGTTTATTCTCAACCCTACTAAAATAGCAACTTGTCTTACTTTTAGGACTATAACCTTTACTGTTACTTATGTCAGTCTCCTCCCTGTATTTATCATGTTAGTTCATCAGCTCCTAACTGGCAATATTTGTCAGTATGTAATTGAATGTTTTTAATTTATTCAAAATTCTACTAAATGTTTTATAAATGCCAGTCATATATATTAACACTATCTGTAGCATAACACAGCATTTATTAATCAAAACATGAAGAATCACACAGCTGAAAAAATAAAAAAAAAATATGGGTTTTTTGCTTTCTTGCTATATTAGTTTTTCCTTTCAACATGTTAATATAAGGTTTTGCAATTTCCTAAAGCTTAGAAAACTTTTGTCAAAAAAAAAGATAATTGGGTAAAAAGGTAAATAATCCCACTGTTTTTCCCCACAGTAAAATCATATACGAGGACAGGAGAATCAGTTAGGAGATCCAGCCCAGTTTCCCAAGTTGGCTTCTCTGGGCCATGGTTAATTTCCTTCCTTTCATTATGTTGGTTAGGTTGAGAGCTAAAGCTCTTTGCACACAACAGTCTTTCCAACTTACACTACTTTGGGGTAGAGACTCTGACAGGCAACTTGAAGGAAAAAAAAAAAAAGAATTTTGCTTTTCTTATTAGATTTTCCAGAATTCTCTTTTATTTGCTCCAAAGAACTTTAATTCTAATTGAAGGCTTAAAATGTCATAGGACATTCATTTTGAAGATGGAAAATAAGAAAAAAGAAGCAGTTCTTTTCATTATATCAACTGAGCATAAGGAATGTCTCACTTGTTGTTTCTCATTTTCTAAGTTAAAGTGAAAGTCACTCAGTCGTGTCTGACTCTTGGCTACCCCATGGACTGACTATACAGTCCATGGAATTCTCCAGGCCAGAATAGTGGAGTTGGTAGCCTTTCCCTTCTCCAGGGGATCTTCCCAACCCTGGGATCGAACCCGGGTCTCCCACATTGCAGGTGGCTTCTTTACCAGTTGAGTCACCAGTGAAGCCCAAGAATACTGAAGTGGGTAGCCTATCCCTTCTCCAGCAGATCTTCCCAACCCAGGAATCAAACCGAGGTCTCCTGCATTGCAGGCAGATTCTTGACCAACTGCACTATCAGGGAAGATAAGATCATTTTCTAAATTCTGGGGTAAATGATTCAATGGTGGAGAAAAGAGTTCCTCTAATGCTACTTTTGCAGAATCTTTGAGTCAAAAGTATAATAGAACTTTTGGGAAAATTTATATGGTAGGAGATTGTCAGCTATATCTCTTAGAGCAAAAGATTGATCAATCTTTTGCTTGATTGATCAGTCAAGGTTGATCAAATCTATACCAGGCTGCCTGTCACTCTGATGCACTGTAAATGATCCAAAAATATTTATTTAGTAATTAAAAGCTAGACTTATGGCTGATGCTTGTCCAGTAGTAGCATCTCTTGGGGGGTCCATAAAGTTTCTATATCAAAGACAAAATGTTGGAAAAGCAAAAATATAAATGCATGGTATTCAGAGAAAAAGGAGATTTACTCTACAGTGGATGGCCATATCTGCTAATTAACCAATCCGTTAGCAATCAGAACTAAGAGTCTTGCTGTTATTGGTGTTTTGAGTTATTAATAGTAAGCTCTTTATTGTTTACAAAACACTTTTTGATCAAGTAAGTTAACATAGTCACCATTTACATTTCCCATTGTGAAATGCTTTGGTATGCATGCTGCTAAGTCACTTCAGTTGTGTCCACTTCTTTGTGACCCTATGGACGGTAGCCCATCAATCTCCTCTGTCAATAGGATTCTCCAGACAAGAACACTGGAGTGGATTGCCATTTCCTTCTCCATGCTTTTGTGTATACATGCAGCTTTAAAAACTCATCCTTCAGAATCAAATCCTCTATCTTTTTCTTTCTGTACAAGTGCTTGAAATGCCCTGAGCAGAGATGTTTGAAAGGTCTTAAAGAGGCCAGCCAGGGTCACTCTGGTTCCAAATTTTAGTGTTGTTAACTTCTTCCTAAAGGAGTCAGGTGCTTTACAACTGAGCAGGTAAGAACTCTGGGCTCTTAGGACAAAGGCTAGCAAGCAGGAATCAAGACCACTTTTCTTAGCCTATCAGAGTCTTGATGTTATTAAAGGAAATCTGGGGACAGTATAAAATAGTAGGCATAAAATGAGGTGGAATTTCTCTTAGATTTAAATCAGATTTCATTTGAACCCTCAGGCTGTTATCCCTAGAATCACTCTGGTCTTGTGGACAGATTTTATTTCTTGTTTTGCATGTTTTAGCTTCTGGCCTCCATTTCAGTCTTCCATAGCTGGTAGCCATGACAACTCATTGATTAGGGTGAAGGAAGGAATCCAGCTCACAGCCTGCTGCAGTCCAGTTTTATCTCAGATCTCGAGGGTCCTTGCTCCATTTCCCCAGCCAATCTGGCATATGGGAAAGGCCATCATGTGCAAACACAGGCTAATCAGAACAACTGCTCCTCAACACTCCAACAGTGCCCTTTAAACTTTCCATTGGAGAGGTGGCTAAGTCAGTATGTCAGCAATATATCCATTGCTGCTAATCTGGGGCAATGTAGTCTTTAAATATTTAAAGTGGTCAGTTCCATCCACTGAAGATGGTTCTTGATTATGGTTGCATTTTCAGCCAGGCTATGAGAGATGAAAGACTACCTATCCCTACCCTTTCAGAGTCACAG
This sequence comes from Cervus canadensis, assembly GCF_019320065.1. NCBI lineage: Eukaryota > Metazoa > Chordata > Mammalia > Artiodactyla > Cervidae > Cervus > Cervus canadensis. The sequence continues at coordinate 2,915,855 of NC_057419.1, forward strand.
TTTAGGAAAAGAAATAAGTGGGTTTTGGATCATCTAAAGGAAATAAAGTTTTTTTCCATGAAAACTCAAGGAATTTATTTCCATGAATTCTCAAGGGCAGAGTGGAATATTTGACTTTATTTTTTTATTTTTTGCTGGTGGCTTGCTACTCTACAGTTATTTCAGAACCAACTGATATGTGTGGTTCTGACTACTCATTGTTCATGTTTTTACTCATGATAGCAACTACTAAGAATGTATTAGTAGGAAACACTTGGCCCTTCTTTTTCATGTTTCTTTATAAGAGAGTTTTTTTTCTGCCTTCAAAACATGGAGAATGTTAAAGTTATTTTTCAAAAATTGTGAGTTACTGATTATTCACTTTAGAGCAGGAATGACCTTTCAGATGAGTAAAATTAATGAGAATCTGACATCCATTTGGCCATGTTTACATGAGGACTAGTTTTTTGACCCTCTCCATCTGCTAGAACCTGAGATTTTTAGGACAGACAATGGTCCTCAGCTTAAGTAACTGAATAAGCGAGCTCTGAATCCATTCATACCCAAGTCCCTCTGCAAGTTTATGCCAAGTTCTCTGGTCGAAATTTAGGAGGAGGTTGGAGAAACTATTAGTTATGTTCCTGAGTGCTCTCCATTTGAACATTACCCAAAGAATTCTATGCTTTATGAGTTATTGGGCCTTCGTGAATAATGATGCTTTGATATGCATTTGGCTGTTCTGCTTTATTGGTTCTCTAGTGCATAGAATCTGGCCGGAAGAAATTCTCAATCTTCCATTAGAACATTAGAACATAACAATTTCTGACAGTCCACAGAAATAGTGCCTTAACTTCAAGAAGGCAAAATTCTTCTGAAGATATTTTCAACAGAATGGAAGGTTTGGCTACAACTTCCTGCTTGACAAAACTGTAGGAAAAGGATGGTGACTCAAATCTGGGAAAATTAAAATTGGAGAAGACAATATGTGGAAGTTATTATAGAATTTGCTACTTTCTGAGAACCAGTCATATGTTTTGTTAATAGAACTAGACAGAGATTCTGGAGATGCTATTTATTATTTATAAGGCATATTTAGACACACCTGAATTGTCAAGGCTTCTGATATGACTGATAGTAAAAAAAAAAAAATAAAGAAAAAGAAAAACACTATTGAACACTATGGAATGGAGATAATTATTAGAAAAAACAGTGAATGTTTGATTTTGTGAAGAGCCTTTCCATCAGCCAAAACTTCTACTTTCTGACTTTACTGTAGTAATTCTGCATGTTTGTGGTCTGATTCTTTTCTAGTCCTACTTTTATTTTGGATAGTGTTTAATGTTTAGGAGCATCTCTTTCTGTCCATTATCCTCTTTTCAGTGGCATTTCCATAATGGATGATGAGAAGGTTGGCAAAAGAATGGTTGCGTGTCTAGTTTCGCTTTCATTTTACTGGGCTCCTTAACTTTCATCTCTTATTTTTTTTCCTTCTTTTCACTTCATTGTCTCTAAGGTATATCACACCTTCTCTTTACATCTGATTCTTCCCCAGAAGCAACATATCTCCAAAGCTTTCACTTGTAATCTCATAATAGGGGGCCCAGGGAATAGAACATAAGGAAAAGAATCATTCATGCTCCATGGCCGGACCTAGCATGTAAAAATGTTCGTGTGGATAATGCTGTACCAGTCATGTTGGCAGAAGACACATCACACCAGAGACTCTCCATAGATAGTCACAGGAGTTAAAAAAGGGAAATTACTGAAAATTAGTATCAGAATTTTACATCATGCTAAGTGAGCACTATTTACTATGCATTAGAACCACTACCTAAGATATTCATATGCTGCATTATGTTGGCCTTGGACTTGTATAGTTTTGTGTTATTTTTTACCCCTGAACAGCTAACATTCTAAAAATATTTGTTTGGTTGCCCCTGCTTGATACGCATGTAATGTGAGTTAAATTTATGTGAAGCAAAAGAACTCTGAATGGTCCCAGGGCCACAAGATATGCAGAGTCGGCTAACTGAAGAAGCTCACCTAGGTGCTGCAAATGCTCTCAGAACGCACTATTACTTCTATTACTGTTTGGAATAATTCACCATTTTCTCTATCTTAGAATGGAAAAAAAGAATCACATCATAGGAACTGAAAAAGTAAAGTATTTTTTACTATTTCTTTCATTCACTGAGAGGATACCATGCATATGTACTCTCCCAGAGAAACTTATTAAAGCATGATCTTCATTCAAACAAAGATGACTGAAAGAAAGTTCTTTAAAAGGATATACAATAAGGATTTAGCATATTTTTAATTGTACAGCAAGGACTAAAACAAGATGGGAATATAGATTAAAAAATAATATGTAAATATTACTAATTCTGATGAAGTAGGGAGAATGCAGATTTTTAAATGGGAGGAGAAGGGACCAAAAATTAAGAAAATAGAATATCAGCATTGACTGATGTATAGGTCATGGGAAGAGTCAACAGGTTCTATTTAAAACCGAAGATCAGAGACTAGAGGGATAAGAAAGCAAAAAGGAGATTAAGGGCAGTATAAACAGTATTCACACAATAGGAAACTTTACAATAAAAGTACATAGTTTCTTAAGTACCAAAAGCAACTGAGATTTAAAAAAGGGCGGGGGCGGAGGGAGACAAACAAGATACAGAATTAAACTGATTTGGCTTTAAATTTAATGTAATTCTGAAACAATTTCTGATGAATTTTTGTTTTTAACCTCGCAAGTTGATGCAAATTTCACACAGAAAAATAAACCAGAAAGAGATTGAGTTCCGAGTGGAGATTAGCCCTATCAGATATAAAAACAAACTACAAAGCCTCTATAATTAACACACTGTGGCACTGGCTCATGAATGTACAGACAAAATAATGCAGTAGAACAGACCAGAGGATTCCAAACTACAGTTCACAGGCCAAATACGATTCACCATCTCTTTGTAAATAAAATTTTATTGGAACAGAGACAATCCAGAGAGACTCATAGGTTTCACAGAGCCAAAACTATTTGCAATCTGGCCTTTCACAAAAAAATTCCCTGACCTGTGGAGCAGACTATTCAAAAATAGATTCAGCTACATAGAAAAATATAGTATATGATAAAGATAATATCTCAAATAACTTCAAACTTGATAATCCTGTTGTTGTTTTTTTTTAAGTAAATGCTAGACAAATGAGTAACCATTTGGAAAAAGGTAGAATTGGGCTCATTCAGTATACATATATACATTCATATGAACTCCAAATGAATCAGAGATTCAATTAAGGCAAAAAAAAAAAAGTCACCAACTATGAATACTAGAAGAAAATACAAATGAATTCCTCTCTAATTATAACTAAAAATTCAGATGCATTACTAAAAGACTGTTTAAGTTTGACTACATAGAAACCAAAAAGGTTTGCAAGGCAAAAATATTACAAGCAAACTCAAAGAAACAATGATAAACTGGGATAAAAGCCACCTATATCAAAGATAAAAGTATATTGTCCATAGTTTATAATAACTTCTAAAAACTGAAGTGAAGAACTTTCTATAGCTATCCCAATAAGGATGTAATACCTCAATAAGGAAATAACACATATGTGGTATTGTGGCCAAGAATATGTAACCTGAGTATAATGATGAAAAACACCAAACAAACCAAAGATATGGCAAGTCCTATTTGAAAAAGGAGGGAGGGAGACTGAATACTTTAAACTGTCGATGTCTTAAAATATACGGACACATGACAATTGAAAGCAAAACCAGACCCTAGACTGGATACTGGAAGTGATATGAAGAATTTCAGATCAATTGATATCATTGAAATATAAATTATAAATTAAATAAAAATCTTATGGTAAATTTACTGAAGTTATAATTGTGTTCTAGTTATTAACATAAAAGCATATTCTTAGTCTTAATAAATGTAGCCTAAGGATTCCTGGGGTCGCAAAGAGTTGGACATGACTGAGTGACTGAACTGAACTGAACTGAACTGAAGGTATTTAGGAGTAAAAGTGTACAGTTGTTTTTGTACTATTTTAATATTTTTATTATTATAACTTATCTGTAATTTTAAAATTATTGCCAAACAGGAAGCTTTGAAAAAGTGAATGAGAACACCATACCAGCATTTTTGGGTTCACTTTCTCTTGCCATCCTTCTCCCCAACTTCCCCTCCCCCAAAAGAATTAGTGGGATATGTCAGTGAGTACTGCTTTCTTAGGGTGATGCAGAAAGACAAATAAAAGAACAGAACAGAAAAGAGAATTTATACAAATACCAAACACGTGGCCACCTGATATTTGACAAAGGTGATATTTCAGTGGAGTAAGGAAAAGGATTAACCTTTCAATAAATGGTGCTAAGTTCTTTGGATATTCACTTGAAAAAGAAGAAAGAGGAGACTGAAAGGGGCAGGAGGAGAAGACGAAAAGGAGTATAGATCCCCTCTCTCACACAACAGAAAATCCATTTTAGGCAAACTGCAATTTTGAATATGAGAGGTAAAAAAAAAATGTTCATTGAATAAAATAAAACATAATAGAATATCCTCATGGCCTTAGCATGAGCAAAACACACAAAAACAATAAGCATTCATCATAAAGGAAGTAATTAATAAATCAGATTACATCAAATCTAGCAAATTCTGTTCATCACATTTTTTAACTTCAGACTAAAGATAATGTAAACTGTGTAGTAGTTCAGTCTCCCGGAAATTTCCTCCCCAAATGATACAAAATAATTTCATAATTATGGAATTTCTGCATAGCCCATACCCTCAGCATTAATTCAAGATAGAGGATGTTCTAGCAACAAAGTAATCACGAATAGGAAGAGAAAAATCAACAAACTCCTCAGTATAATCCCTCATGCTCCCATCAGTCCCTTGTCCCATTGGTAAACTGGAGAGCAAAGGCGGATCCAGATGAAAGCAGGGAAGAAAGAAGAGGACTGGCAAAGAGGCCTGGGAGGTATTTGGATCAGTCACTACAAAGACTGGACATTCCTAAATATGAAAATACTACCAGTATTTTGAGGCAAGGACTATAAGGCAGAGACTTTTTAAGTATAACTGACTTAAAGGCCCGATTTCTAATTTAAGGATGGCTACCTCACATAAGACTGTTCAAGCAGGCAGTTATCTAGATAGGAGGAGAAAGAAACCAATGCGGGGGTGGGGCGGGGCAGGGGGGTGGGGTGGGGTGGGGAGACCAGGGAGCGGCAAATGGGAGGAAACTATGCATCTGATAAACAACCTGGGTCCTTGTGCAGACAAAGAAAAAGCAGGCATCTCCAGACTGACAGGAAACCATACACTTTGGGTGATAAGCGTCTGGGACTCTCTAGCATCTGAACGTAACCTTGTGCTCACTATGCCCTCATAACAATAAAATTAGCCTTGCACATAAGAAGTTCCCATCATGCACTGAGGCCATGGCCCTTCTGATCACGGATTAAGTGAGAACCAAAATCCTTCCTCCACTCAGTAAGGTGGAGCTGGGATGAAAATCAAGGGAAAAGATGCCCAAATCCATCCCAAACAACTGAATATTCATCTCTTCATTTCTGCATCTCATGTAACTGTGAGGCTGTCATGGCTAATGCCATGGCAGGCAGCCTAGATTAGGAGTAGGCCTGGTTTCCTGGGGTAACATAATTATCAGGCCTCCTGGAGCCAGCCAATCAACATATGCCTAGCCAGAAAAAAGGGAACCTATCAGGGGAAAGCTGAAAGCCCCACGTTGGGCCAATAAAAATTACCTCGCAACTGTGTAACCAATCAGCTTACACCAACTACCCACTGTGTAACCAATCCGACTGCACCAACTACCTGCTGCTTATTTTGACCTAATAAATACCTGAGAGAACTGGGGCTCGGGGCCTTTCGTCCTCACACACTTGGTGAGGGCGGGAGGCCCTGGCTCGAGTCAGTAATAAATTCCCCTATTGCGAGTTGCATTGTTTCGAGGAGTCTTCTTTCCCGACCAGGGACTCGGACTACGGGCAGAACATTTGGGGGCTCGTCCGGGATCCCTTGACCGGGGAAGAACGCTCTTTGGAACAAAGGGGAAAAAGGACAGGTAATAGCACCGGTGCTCAGGCAGGTCTAGAAAAGTCCAGAGTAAATCCAGGGCCCTGCTGTGAAGCAGGAAGGTGTCTGGCACAGAAAGTCCAGAGTAAATCCGGAGCCCTGCTGTGAAGCAGGAAGGTGTCTGGCGCAGAAAAGTCCAGAGTAAATCCGGGGCCCTGCTGTGAAGCAGGAAGGTGTCTGGCACAGAAAGTCCAGAGTAAATCCGGGGCCCTGCTGTGAAGCAGGAAGGTGTCTGGCGCAGAAAGACCAGAGTAAATCCGAGGCCTTACTAAAAGGCAGGAAGGTGTCTGGCGTTAGGGAAAGCTTTCCATGAGGGAACAGACAGGCCCTTCCGGCTGGCGTGAGGCTGAGGCCAGCGAGCGCGCTGGAAGGCAGCCAGCTCTGCAGGAAGGAGACCTCCTCTCCTAAGCCCGAATCTGGGAAACAGTGGACGCCATACTGTAAGGTGACCCTTGTTCCAGAGGATCTGTGTTGTCGGCCGATGTGTGTCTGTCTGTGTGTTTTTCTGTATAACTGCCAGCATTGTCTCCTGTCTCGTTGTTCTCTGGTGTGTCGTTGTCTACTTCTTATAAAGCCTTGGAGCCTCATTTCTGTTTCTGGGAGTTTCAGTGAACAGGCAGACAGTTGTCGGGGCAACTGACGAGTCCCGGCCAGGGCTACTCCCTGGCAGATTCTGAAGGCCTCCCAACAAGTCAGCCCCAGTAACGGGAGCCCGAGAAGGTGAAACTCTTTTCTTTTTTCTCGTATTCTAAACCAAGAATCTGGCCAAATAAAAACCCGTCTGTGTGGGCACGGGACAGTCACTTAAGAGCCGATAGGGCGCCTGCCACTGGAAGACTCCCGTGAAAGGATAAGGGGGTCACGGAACGGGCTAGAAACCCTTAGGGTGCCCACCCCCAGCAAGAAAACTTCCGTGCAACGACTAAGGCACTCAAATAGTTCCATGAAGCATACCACAAGCCCAACCTCCTGGCCGCCACCACTCCCGATAGGATTTATTGGTGGTAATTCTCAGTGACTTTCTTCTGACTCTCGCTATGGGGCAAGGAGAATCCACCCCTCTCTCTCATGACTGATCATTTCTCAGATGTCAGGGCTAGAGCATTTGATCTGACGCTACTGGTTACAAAGAGTAAATTAATAACCTTTTGCTCTGCAGAGTGGCCCGCCTTCCAAGTTGGATGGCCTCCAGAGGAGACTTTTCAACCTTCTATTATTCGGGCGGTGAAAGAAAAAGTTATGGCTCCTGATCCCTGGGGCCACCCGAGCCAAGTCCCATATGTTATGGTCTGGCAAGATCTAGTAGAAGATCTGCCCAAATGGTTAAAACCTTTTGTTCACAAACTCCCTGATTCTCCTAATGTACAGGCCCTGGTTATGAAAACTCCCACTGCCCCAGAGGAAGCCAAAAAGAATAAGGGCCCAAAACCGGTCTTGCAGGAATCCTCGGACAGGAACCTGATTGACTTGGAGACGGAAATTAGGCCCCCGCCATATGCCCCTCCTCCGTTGCAGGTTCCCCCGGGGGGAAGAGCCCGCCCGCCTATGAATCAGAAGGGACAAGGGAATCCTGACCCCGGAGAAGGAATAGAGGAAATAGGGGTGAGCAAGATCATGGGGACCCAGAGTTACCTTCATCTACTGTACAGGCACTCCCCGTCCGGGTGGGACCAGCTAACCCAGACGGAGAGCAAACCTATCAGTACTGGCCCTTTTCCCATTTTGTTCACTCATAACCCCACCTGGGATGATTGTCAGCAGCTGTTGCAGGTGCTCCTCACCACAGAAGAACAGGAGCAAATCCTGGCAGAGGTGCAGAAACAGGTCCCAGGGGCCGACAGGAGACCAACCGCCCAGCCTCATCTCGTGGATGAGGGGTTTCCTCTGTTGCGGCCTAACTGGGATTTTGAGCGAGTGGAAGGTAGGGAGCATCTCCGAGTGTACCGCCAGACTCTAATGGCTGGCCTGCGGGCCACAGCTAAAAAGCCAACAAATTTGGCAAAGGTAAATTTAGTAAGGCAAGAGCCCACTGAGAGCCTGTCAGCCTTCCTAGAGAGGCTAATGGAAGCCTTTAGGCAATATACACCTATGGACCCCCAGGCTGAGGAATCACATGCTGCAGTTCTACTAGTGTTTGTGAATCAGGCAGACCTGGATATTAGGAAGAAATTACAAAAGATAGAGGGGTTAAGAGAACAGACAATACAAGACTTACTAAAAGCAACTGAAAAGGTATTTAATAATAGGGAGACCCCAGAAGAAAGGGAGGAACGACTTCGTCGGGAGAAAAAGAGAGACCAAAAAGGCAGGCCCTAAAGAAAGATCAGTGTGCTTACTACAAAGAATGGGGGCACTAAAAAATGAGTGCCCTAAGAGAGACCCGAAGAGAGGAACAACCCAGAGAGAGAGAATTTCCCCTGGAACTCGAGTTCTATATGTGGGGGAAGACAGTGACTAGGGGAGTCAAGACTCGGCACCCCTCCCCGAGTCCTGGGTAATCATACATGTGAAAGGGAAACCCGTTGGCTTCATGGTGGACACTGGCGCCCAACACTCTGTTTTAAATCAAAAACTGGGACCAATGTCTAAGAAAACCAGCTTGGTGCAGGGAGCCACGGGGACAAAAAGATATTGTTAGACCACGGAATGGAAAGTAAATCTGGGACCCATCAGGTGTCCCATTCTTTTTTGGTGATACCAGAATGCCCAGCCCCTCTACTTGGTCGGGACTTGTTGACTAAAGTTAATGCTCAGATCCATTTTGACCCTGGGGGAATGTCAGTCATGGATGGACTTGGACAGCTGATACATGTCTTGTCTCTAGCTTTAAGAGATGAATACAGACTTTTTGTGCCTAAGCCCTCAGAGGTTATAGCACCAGATATACAACCGTGGGTCCACAAATACCCGTTGGCATGGGCAGAAACAGCAGGAATGGGACTGGCTAAACAGAGACATCTGGTCATCATCGAACTAAAAGCCAAGGCAACTCCTGTGAGGGTGAGGCAATACCCTATGAGCCAGGAGGCTCGGCGGGAAATCACTCCCCACATTCGATGGTTCATGGATGCCGGAATTCTCAAGCGGTGCCAATCCCCTTGGAACACCCCCTTACTACCAGTGAAGAAGCCAGGGAGTACGGATTACAGACCTGTCCAGGACCTACGAAAAGTCAACAAGTGGGTGAGTGACATACACCCTACTGTCCCCAACCCGTATACCCTCCTAAACAGTCTGCTGCCTGAGTACACTTGGTACCCTGTGTTGGACTTGAAAGATGCTTTTTTCAGCCTACCCCTGGTGGCCCAGAGCCAAGAAATATTTTCCTTTGAGTGGACTGAGGGGGAAGGCCAACCGGTAGTACAACTAACTTGGACCCACCTCCCACAAGGGTTCAAAAGCTCCCCTACCTTGTTTAATGAGGCTTTGAGTGAAGACCTCTATGAATATCAGACTCGCCACCCACAGGTCATCCTGCTGCAATATGTGGATGACCTTATGTTGGCTGGAACCACAGAGGAGGCATGCAGCCATGCCACCGGTGACCTCTTACAGACTTTAGGCACCTTGGGATATTGTGCTAGTGCAAAGAAGGCACAAATATCCTGGCAAGAGGTCACCTATTTGGGGTATAAGATCAGACAGGGGCAAAGGTGGCTAACTCAGGCCATGAAGGAAACAATATTGCAGATACCAGAGCCCAAGACCCCCGCCAGGTGAGAGAGTTTTTGGGGACTGTTAGATATTGTAAACTGTGGATCATGGGGTTTGCTGAGAAGGCCCGGCCCTTATATGAGAAAAGTAAAGAGACCCCAAACTGGACTTGGACTGAGCCAATTAAACAGGCTTTCCAGACACTCAGACGGGCCCTACTAAAAGCGGCCAGCCGGGACTACGCCGCCCCCATATTAGCCATGGGACTTCCACCTCCTGGTATGGGGACTCTGCCGCCAGTCCCCGACTATTCCCTCCCTGACCTCGTTTGGATCAACGAAGATACCACCCTCCAGAAGGATGACAAAGATGGATGGTACCAAGATCAAAACAACAACCTGATATTGCCTGCCATCCTGGGTCATCACCTATGTGAACACCTGCACACAACTACACACTTGGGAGAGAAAAAGACCTTGACACTTCTCCAGACGGCCTGCCTGAGGTTCCCTCGACAAAATGCAACTGTACGAGAGATAATCCAGGCTTGCAAAGCATGCCAGCTGATGAGGACAGGGAAAAGGCAGCACACTGGAACGAGGTACTGAGGGGAAGAGCCAGGACAACACTGGAAGATAGATTTCACTGAGGTAAGGCCAGGCAAGTACGAGTATTGCTATCTGTTGGTTCTGGTAGATACCTTCTCGGGGTGGGTAGAAGCCTTCCCCACTAAGGGAGAGACAGCAACAGTGGTTGCTAAAAGGATCTTAGAGGAGATAGTGCCTAGGTATGGGCTGCCAGTGACTATGGGCTCTGATAACGGACCTGCCTTTGTGAGCCAGATTGTACAAGGGCTGGCCCAAGCTCTGGGGACAAAATGGAAGTTACATTGTGAATATAATCCCCAGAGCTCCGGACAGGTTGAGAGAATGAATCAAACCCTAAAAAAAACTCTGACAAAGTTGGCAATGGAGACTGGCGGGGACTGGGTGACCCTCCTTCCCTTCGCGCTCTTTCGAGCATGTAACACCGCTTATAAGCTGAATCTTACCCCCTTTGAGATTCTGTATGGAAGACCCCCCTCCTGTGTGTCCTATATTCGAGGGAAAATGCCTACCACCCCCTACCTTGGGACAATTTCAGCAAACACTGATGGCATTAAGTAAGGTACATAGCCATGTTTAGAGATTAATTCGAGAGATACACGAGGGTCCAAGCAAGGGGACCATCTCCTCACATAATATTGGCCCAGGTGATTGGGTTTGGGTAAAACGACACCAATCTAAAGCATTAGAACCTAGATGGAAAGGCCCTTATGTTGTTGTCCTTACCACTCCTACTGCTGTTAAGGTCGACGGGATCGGGCCCTAGGTTCACTGCAATCACGTGCGGCAAGCCACCCCGGAAGAACAGGAGAAGATGCAAGCAGAATGGGAGACAAGACCTCACCCGTAAAATCCTTTGAAACTGAAACTCGTATGACGGGAGCCCTCTTAACTCTCCTGCTGATAACAGTTTTCATCAGCCCAGGAGCAACCAGCCACAACCCCCATCAGCCAGCTAACCTGACTTGGGTGATCTACAATCCTGAGACTGGAGAAGTGCTTAATTCGAGCTCCAACGTGGCCCCAAAGGGACATGGTGGCCAGTACTGACCTTTGATTTGTGCATGCTGGCAGCTGACGGTAATGGGTTTGGTCCCCACCAACTGACCAAGTTCTTTGCCCACGGCTCTTTTGGTCTGTTCACCCGTAACTGAGCGAAAAGGCCCACAGTACTACGAACAGGTGCCTGTCTATGTCTGCCCTGGGGGAGGAAGGGATCGAAACCAAATTGAAAAATGTGGGAGAGTTGACTCTTTTTATTGCGCTGCTTGGGGTTGCGAAACCACGGGAACAGTCCATTTCACACCTCCAAGAATCCTTGAGCTCCTTGGCTGAAGTAATGTTACAGAATAAGAGAGGTTTAGATTTATTGTTTCTACAACAAAGAAGATTATGTGCAGCACTGGGAGAAAAATGCTGTTTCTATATTGACCATTCAGGGGTGGTACAAAAATCTCTCCAGAAAGTAAGAGAGGGACTAGCCCAGCGAAAGAGAGAACAAAAAGCCCAACAAGGCTGGTTTAAATCTTGGTTTCAGCGCTCCCCCTGGTTGACCACTTTGATTTCCACCCTCCTGGGTCCACTCATAATATTAATATTGTTACTGACCTTTGGTCCATGCATTTTAAACTGTCTGGTCTCATTTATTAGGGAGAGCCTAAATACCATCCAAATTATGGTATTGAGACAACAATATCAGTCAATTTCACAGGGTGAAGAGGAAGATTCCTCTACTTGAACAACAGACAGGGGGGAAATGTGAGGCTGTCATGGCTAACGCCATGGCAGGCAGCCTAGATTAGGAGTAGGCCTGGTTAAGGCTGACACCTAGATGAGGGACTAGAAGAAATTGAGGACAAACAGAACAAGATTTAACAATTTGTCGTGCCGTTTCTCAAGGGATTTGAAATTGCAGACGAAGGGTATTGCTATTTTGATGATGTAAGGCATGAACAATATATTTACTATCCATAAACAAATTAAAAGGCTGTAAAAGATATTGAGAACAGACTTTGTGAACCGCTGAAAGTTCAACTTATTGAGCAGAGGTATATCCAGTCTGCCAGGAAAAAGAAGTATTATTAACCACAAAAGCAGCAAGTCCAGTAGAAGATCCATCAGTCAAAACAGTTAGTGCATTTTGGATAGGGGAATTGGAAACATTTGGGGGGATGATAAATGAATGCTGACTAGTAAAATGTAAAACTTTGTCAGGAGGTAAATGATTGATAATCTGTCCTGTAAAAGAATCAAAAGCCAAAGCCCATGAATCATTAAACTGAAAAAGCCATTCCTGTTGCTCTTTAGTATAAGGCACATAAATGTAAGTAGGATTGGCCGCCAGCATTTCTCTGGAAAGACGTCTTCCTTTGGCTACAAGGAGGCTAATAAAATCAAAGAAAGGAGTAAGAACTTTTGAAGGTGATAAAGGTAAATGGATCCAATATAAAGGGGCATCTTGATATAACACTGCCGTCGGAGTATGTTTTGAGGGAAACTCATATAATCCCCACGATCGAGAGAAGTCACAGTAGGTAGCAGAATGCTGAGAGAGGGCCTGTTGTACTAAGGCCAGAGCAGCTCGCCCCTCATTGTTTAGTGTTCTAGGGGAAGAAGGGTCAGTGGTTCCTTTTAAAATATCAAACAAAGGCTTCAATTCTCCAGTAGTCAATTTTAGATAGGGACGGATCCAATTTATGTCCCCTAATAATGTCTGAAAGTCATTTAAAGTCTTCAGATTATCTTTTCGAATCTGAAGTTTCTGCGTTCAAAAGGCTTCTCCCTCCAACCTAAACCCCAAATAAGAAAACAGCGGGGATCGTTGTATTTTTTTCAGAAGCAATTTGCAATCCAAATCTAGTTAATTGAAGCAATAGTAGGTCATACGCTTGCAAAAGAATACCCTCTATACAATGAGCAAGTAAAATGTCGTCCATATAATGAACCAAATAAACTTCAGGATAAGTCTTTCGAACGGGGTCAATTGCCTGATCAACAAATTTTTGACAAAGTGTAGGGCTGTTAGCTATGCCCTGTGGAGGGACTTACCAATGATATCTTCATGCAGGCTGTTTAAAATTTGTAGAGGGAATACTAAAAGCAAAGCGATGACAATTGTTAGGATGTAGAAGTATCGTGTAAAAACAATCTTTTAAATCTATAATTATTTTATAGGTTGCATGTGGTGTCCCAGCAGGTGAGGGCAAGCCGGGCTGGAGTGGTCCCATAACCACCATAGTTTCATTAACTTTGCAAAGGTCTTGTAACAACCTCCACCTGCCCGACTTCTTTTTAATAACAAATATGGGGGAATTCCAAGGGGAGTTAGATAGCTCAATATGTCCTAATTGCAACTGCTCCTGTATCAATTGCTCAGCTGCAGAAAGTTTCTCTTTAGTCAGGGGCCACTGATTAACCCAGAGAGGTTCATCAGATTTCCAGCTGATTGGGTCTGCATGGATTACAGGAGAATCAGTAACCCCTGTTAAAAACAACCTAATCCAGATCTAGAAAGTTTAGAAATAGGCATAACTGGTTGGGTAATACCTTGATTATTTCCTCCTAGCCCCTGCTGGGGAAGTAACCCTTGATTCATCATCATCTCAGAAATAATCTGATTTGGAGCAAAAATATAAACCCCCATTTGTTGCATTACATCTCTTCCCCATAAATTAACCGGGAGATGAGGGAGAATGAAAGGTTGAAAATCTCCCTCATGTCTTTCAGAGTCTCTCCAATGTAGGATACTGCCGCTCTGCTGTGGATTTTGAGATTGTCCTATTCCCCGTAACATGGAAAAGGCCTCCTGTTTGGGCCAATGCTGAGGCCAATGCTCTTCAGCTATAACTGACACATCTGCACCAGTATCTAAGATCCCTGTAAATTTATTATTTTCAATAAAAAGATCTAGTTTGGGATGCTCAGCAGAAATGGACTGCACCCAATATACATCAGAAGAGCCAAAACCGTCAGTCTTTCGTTCTCATTTAGAAGCAGTTTTCCCCTCTAAATGAAGAGGTAGCAAAACCAGTTGTGCTATTCGTTGATTGGTGGGAGTGCTAATTATATTTGAAGGTGCATAGGCCATAATTTTAAGTTCCCCCGTGTAGTCTGCATCAATCACCCCTGGGGACACTGACAACCCTTTCATAGTCCAACTACTTCTGCCAATAATTAGTCCTACAGTTCCTTTTGGTAACGGCCTGAAAACTCCAGTTGGAATGGCTTGCATTCCCATATCAGGTGTTAATGCTGTGTGGGTGGTGGCACACAAGTCCAATCCTGCACTGCCTGGGGTGGCTCGGAAAAGGCTTTTAATGCCGGGTCGATTAGATTTGACTGAGGCTCGGTCTGAAGTGCCCCATAACATTGTTTTGGGGCCTGGGGCTGGCCGCTCACCCAGTTTCCCGACGGTGGAGGAAGAGGTTTGCCTTCTATATTCATTTTTGATCTACAGTCCCTGGCCCAATGTCTTCCTTTTTTGCATCTGGGACATACATCAGGATTCTTTGTACTATCTAAATTATTTTTCTTAGGACATTGGGCCATATGATGTTCCAGTTGTCCGCACGAAAAGCAACTACAGGGAGGCCCTCCCTTTTTCACACCACCCTTGTTCTTAATCTGTTGATATAAAATTTCCTTGATAGTTTCTCCCTGGATAGCAGCAGCCATAGACAATCCCTGAAGATAGGAAGGGCCAATGTCAGCACAAATTCTTATATAGTCTGTTAACCACCCCCTTTCTTCTATAAGGTCTCAAAGCAGCCTGGCAAGCAGCATTTGCTTTTTCATATGCCATCTGTTTAGTTACAATAATGCCAGCTTCTTCATCTCCAATAATTTTAGACACAGCATCAAGTAACCGAGTGACGAAATCCTGATAAGGTTCGTCAGGTCCTTGCCTAATTTTTGATAAATCTTCAGTCTTTCTATTTGAGGCAGGGAGTTTTTTCCAAGCTTTTAGTGCTGCTTCATTAATCTGTGGGTAGGCTTGTTCAGGATAGTTTAACTGCTGATTAAGATCTCTAAATGCTCCTTCCCCCATTAACATGTCAAAGCTAACCTGCAGCCCATTACGGTGATTACGATTTTCAATGTTGCTGCAGACCTCGCCATATTCCGAGCGCCACAAAAGATATTCACCTCCTGAGAGACAGGCTCGTGCAACAGCCTTCCAGTCATTTGGGGGCAAACATTGAAATGATAGACTGTCAATTACAGCTAAAGTAAATGGCACAGTAGCCCCGTGTTGGGCACAAGCCTTTTTCAGCTCCTTCAGCTGTTAAAAAGGCAGAGGCTCATGATACCTGCGACGACTGGCATCTTCAAAAACAGGGAAGATCATAGAATATCCCTCAAGATTTTCACCCTGATCTTGGGCTGCCTTCACAGCCATTTGAAGTGGTGAAAGGACTGGCTTTTTTAGGCTAGATGAGACGTATACAGGCGCTGTTGGAATCAAAGGTGCTTCTGCGACGGGAGGGGGAAGGAGCAGGAACGGCAGCGGAAGCGGGTCAGGATCTAAACCTGCTACAACAGATGGCGTTTTAGAATGCAATGGTTCTGCTGTATCAAAAGGTAATAAGTCAGGTTGTTCTATTCTCTGAGATATGGATGTTAACATATCTTTAAGTTCAGAAAAAGGGGAGCCTTCATCTTTATTTTTGTGTTTAGTTACTATAAAGGCATCCCAATTTTCTTTATTATACTCAAAAGCCTGCTTATCTAAGTCATCCCGGGCTTCAGGGGAAAGTTCTGAATCAGAATCTTGCTCGGGAACAATAGTCTCATCATTATTTTTTCTAGGACCTGGGATTATTGGGGAATCATATATGTGCTCCGCTACCCTCTGAGGAGTACTCAAATATTTGGGTGATATAAGTTTTTCTGTTTAGACACTGAAACTCTTGTAGCTTTTAACATAGAAACAAAGAACTCTCTACTATTATTTTGCACCATGAGTTTTACTCTCAACTATACCCCCTGAACCCGCAATCATCCAAAATACCTGTACTCTTAGATACTTTTTTACCTCATAGATATCTTTCTACCTCCCGCCGGACAACTTTATTTCTTCGGGTGGCTGTATGCTGGAATTCGTTCCCAACCCTGCTCGGGCGCCACTGTGCCGAAGCCTGCCGGCAAACGAACTGGTCAAGAACACAATTATCAGAGTACCTAGGAAAAGGAAGACTCAGAAAGAAGACTCAGAAAGAGAAAGATGGGGTTGAGAGGGACGGAGTCCGCTTTCGTCTGACTCCCCCAACTTTATTGAAGAATACCACGCCTATATATATGCTAACAGGAGTTACTAAGAATAGATCGAGGGTTTTGCATACGTGCAGAGCTAGAGATGTTTTAAATTCCCACACTTAAGATCAGTAAAGCATTAATTACCCTAGCGCCCAACATGATTAAGATCAATAGAACATTAGATAGAAAACAGGCTTCATCAACAGAACATTATCTAGATGGAAAAGAGGTTTCGAGCATGATGAGTTTATCAGCACCAGAAAAACAGGCAAAAGGTCACCGGTGTGTTTTTCCCTGAAGGATGCATATGCCAGTCTATACTTTAACAAGAAGGGGTGGCAGGACAAAGAGAGACCCTTTGTTCTCTCTTAGGGCCATAAGTGACCTGTATTTCAGGCCGGCTCCATGCAATCAGAGATGTCCCCCAGCAGGACAGGACCACACATGTCCATCTGAGCACTCTCAGCCGGTTTGAAACAACCATTTCCAACTTTGGTCCCACTCCTTCAACCAAACTCATGTGCAGGGTTTACCACTAACAGACTAATAGTGATAATGGTTGTGATATCATACAGTATTTCTGTATCTCTGTCTGAGTTATTTTACTAAATATTCTACCTTCGATAGTGCTGCAAATGTCAATATTCCATTCTTTTGATGGGCAGCTCCTCTGTATGCTTTTTTAACAAATGGAACTGACCCCCCACACAAGACACAGCTCCCCAGCTAAGTGTCCATCTCTGCACTCGCACAGAGAAACACCAAGTCTTCTTCCTCTTCTCCCATGGGAAGTGTATCTTTGAAGCTCAGGCTGGAACCAGTTCTTCCCCCGACTTTCTGGCAACCTGGACCTTCTGGTCCCATCTTCAACTCCACATAAGCCATCTCCCTCCCTCTTCACACAGTTACACCTTCCCTGGCCTCTCTGCCCCCCTCTATCAGAGAACTCAGAGACAAAAATAATTTTACATCAACTTTATTTTATTTTATTTTCGTTCTTAATGTATGCTGTTGCTATAATATTCAGTATCTGTACTGTTGGCCAGCATGCATCGATGTGACCCCCGAGCATTTCTGAGGTCTCTAGCCTTGCCCCGAATTCACTGGCTGTCCACTGGTCCAGCTGGAATGGCAGAGGTCTCCATGGTCTCTTGGACCTCATCTGGTTCGTTCTGATTAGCTGGAATGGCAGGTGTTTCCACGGTTTATTGGGCCTCCTCTAGTTCACTCTGATTAACGGGAATGGCAGGGGTCTCCATGGTCTATGGGAACTCCTCTGGTTCATTCTGATTAGCTGGAATGGCAGGGGTCTCCAAGGTCTATTGGACCTCCTCTAGCTCATTCTGATTATCTGGAATCGCAGGGGCCTCGTGGTCTCTGGGATCTCGTTTGATTCATTCTGAATAGCTGAAATAGTGGGGTCTGCATTGTCTCTGGGACCTCCTCTGTTTCCTTCTGCTTCAGCTGTTCATTCGCCTTAGAACTCTGACTACACATCTGTGAGCATCTGATTTTCTTAAGCTATACTATGGTGGGAGTTCTCAGAGAAGTTTTCTTGGGCAGCTTTGCCAGAATGGGATTATTCACCCTCACGGTTACCCTGGCCACCTGGAGAAAAGAAGACAGGGAGCAAGAATGGCACTGGTTTAGGGAAGAGTGTGAAGACAGGTGGGAACGATGGCTTCAGGAGCAGGGGTGTGGGCAGAGAAGGCTTATATGCCAGGCAAGGACAGGGGAGGGTATATTCTGTGGTGAGGTCGATGAGCAAGAGGAGTTTGGCTGGGTTCAGCTTACCTTGATATTTTTTTCTGGACCTCAATAGATAGGAGGTCTTCATCTTCTCCTGGGTAACAGGAGGTGGGTGTTCCATAACTACTCTGGAGCCTTGTGGCTTCCCAGCCACCTCAGTCATTTGGAGGACTCACAGTGGTCTGCTCAGAGCCCGTGAGAACCCCTATATATACCCGTCCCCATGGAGCCTCACCCTCATGCTTTATGAGGTCAGCAAGTCTCTTCCCCTGCCAATGGTGGCCCTGGGTGAGCTTTGACATCACAAAGCCCCATTCTGACATGTCTAGCGGAGGATGGAGAGCAATTCAGATGATTTGCTGGGAGAAATGAGGCATTAGTAATGCCCTCAAGAGTCCTCCAAACTCACCTGCCACCCTCACCTCTATGTCAACTCTGATGGGTCACACAGCAGGCAGAGTGCATTTCATCCAAAACTTGCCCCACAGCCACACTCCTCGGGCATTCATTCTGTTCTCTCTCAGCTTTCACCATTATCTAGCTTTTCATATCTTGCATAAACTCCATCCATGACAACTTGGTTGTGTTTAAGTGTCTGTGGAAGCGAGAATCATTGCTCGTTCGTCCTACAATGTGGTCTTAATGCACTTTGAAGCCCATTGAATTCTGGGCCAGCCGACAGAAACATTTCTATTCCGCTTCCTTGTCTCAGTGTACCCGGAGCTCGCCTCTTTTTCTGGTCTCCTTTCGGAAACGCTTGTCTTCAGGCTGTGAGAATGCAGTGAATGCACTTGCCATTTCTCCACACGGAGCTGTCTCGTTTCAAGTCTAGGACTCAGGGTCACCTCATTAGGAGTACTACCCAGGCTTTGGTTTGAACAGGGTGATGGGGAAGGGACACAGAAATGCACGTTTCAGGTTGTGCTGGGGGATCTCATGCAGGAAATGCCCACCTGCGGCTGCTTAGTATTCCCTGCAAGGTGTGGAGCTTCCCCAGAGCTGTGTGAGCCTTGTGTGCAAACGTCTTCTCAACACGTGCCCTCACATCTCTTTTCTCATCTTGTTTTCTTGCTGGAAGCTCCCTTGAAGCTTACCTCACAGCCAAAACAAAGGTGGGATTCATTTCCATGGGCAGCTACCACAAGCTTCCAACTTCTTGGATGAAACACTGAGTCATCCTGTCCTGTGCATGTAGTTCCCATGGTCTCTCATTGAGCTGGTTGGCTCTGGAGGAAAGGAGAATAGATTGTGCGCTCCACCTCAGTCCTCGTTTTTCAAATTGACTCTTAGGGTCAACCAGCTTGAGGTGCACCCCTGGGGACAGTTTGTTGGCTTCGTGGGTCTTCCTGACTTTCCTGTGACGTGTTCACATCCTGTTGTCCATTTGTTGCTTACACACACAGGGTCCATTACACTGCTGAATATTTTAAGAGGTAGAAAAACCTCACTGTAAACAAACCCAAAAGATGACTCCTAGAATTTTTAGAAGATGGAAAAACCTGATAGAAAAATGGGCAAGAGGCACGAGCCAACACTTGATAAGAAAGATGTATCACTGGCCTTTAAATTTATGAAGACGTGTTTAAAGACATGAGCAGCCAATTCACAGGAAGAGTATGGAACTAGCTCCGAACCACGTTAAGAACATATTAAATCTAACGAAGGTAAGAAAAATCATACTAAAATTCCCTTGAGAAGTGAAACTCAGGCAGAAGTGGCATAGATTTTAGTAATTGCAGACAGAGACATTAGGATACTAGGAATTAATGTGTTTTGTGTTCTAAAAATAATGAGAGTCATGGAAATCATAAAATAGACCCCAATTGATCTTACAGATATGAAAACCATAGAGTCAGATGAAGCCCATTTTAAGGGTTTCCTGTTGGCTCAGGTAGTAAAAAACAAACAAACAAACAAACAAACAAACAAACAAACAAAGAAAAACCACCTGCAAATGGGAGACCAGGATTCAATCCCTGGGTTGGGAAGATCCCCTGGAGGGGAGAATGGCAGCCTGCTCCAGTATGCTTGCCTGGAGAATCCCTCGGAAAGAGGAGCCTGATGGGCTAAAGTCCATGGGGTCACAAAAAGTTGGAAATGGATGAACAACGAAGCACAGCACAGCACAGCACATTGAATGATTGTGAAATAAATTCAGGTTAGGCGGAAAGAGGGAGAAAGGGAAACAAGGGAAATGAAAGGAAGTAAAGAAAATCCTCCCTTTTTGGTGAGAACAGAGCAACCAGAGATGTCCCCCAGCAGGACGGCACCACACATGTCCATCTGAGCACTCTCAGCCGGTTTGAAAAAACCATCTCCAACTTTGATCCCAAGCCTTCAACCAAACTCATGTGTAGGTTTTACCACTAACAGGCTGTTAGTCATCATGTTTTCTCCTCATTCAAATCCTGATTCACCCAGAAGTGAAAAAGACACGTGTGCCCCAATGTTCATCACAGCACTGTTTACAATAGCCAGGGGATGGAAGCAACCTAGATGTCCATCAGCAGACAACTGGGTAAGAAACCTGTGGTACATAGACAGAATGGAATATTGCTCAGCCATTTAAAAGAACACATGTGAATCCATTCTAATGAGGTGGATGAAACTGGAGCCTATTATATAGAGTGAAGTAAGTCAGAAAGAAAAACACCAATACACTATACTAAGGCATGTATATTGAATTTAGGAAGATGGAGATGATAACGCTATATGGGAGACAGTAAAAAGACAGAGATTTACAGAATAGTCTTTTGGACTCTGTGAGAGACAGCGAGGGTGGGATGATCTGAGAGAATAGCATTGAAATATGTATAATATCATATGTGAAAGGGATAGCGAGTCCATGTTCGATGCATAAGACAGGGTGCACAGGACTGGTTCACTGTGCTACCTTGAGGAATTGGATTGGGAGGAAGATGTGAGGGGGAATCAGAATGGCGAATACATGTACTCCCATGGCTGATTCATGTCAATGTATGGCAAAAACCACCACAATATTGTAAAGTAAATACCCACCAATTAAAATAAATAAAATAAAATAAAATAAATTAAAATAGAATCCTTTGATAAAAAGGGCCTAATCAGTATTCACTTTTTGATCTCCAAAAACGCCCTTTTTTCCTTCCTTTCTTCCCTCCTTCCTCCTCCCTCTTTCTTTCCTTTTGTTTCTGATTATGCAACTTTTAAAGCTTGCTTTCCAAATATAATTATGAAAAATTCCTGGCTCTATTCCCCATGTTGTACAATGCATCCCTGAACTCATCTTCCACCCAACTATCACCGTGTGCCTCCCACTCCCCCACCTCTGTATTGCCCTGCCCTCTTCCCCTCCCCGCTGGTAACCAGTAGATGTTTCTCTATCTGTGCACTTCCATTTTTATCATATTCTCTAATTTTCCATACGTTAAGATTCTATAAGTGATATCATACAGTGTTTGTCAATGTCTGTCTGAGTTATTTTAATGAATATTCTATGTTCCATGTTGCTGCAAATGTCCATATTCCATTCTTTTGATGGGGCAGATCCTTTGTATGCCTTTTGAACAAATGGCACTGCCCCCGCCACCCCACTCCCCCCCCCCCAGCACGACACAGGTCCCCAGTTAAGTGTCCATCTCTGCACTCACACAGAGAAACTCCACGACCTCTTCCTCTTCTCCCATGGGAAGTGTGTCTTTGAAGCTCAGTCTGGAACCAGTTCTTCCCCCTACTTTCTGGCAACCTGGACCTTCTGGTCCCATCTCCAACTCAACAGAAGCCATCTCCCTCCCTCCTCACACACTTATCCCTTCCCTGCCCTCTCTGCCCCCTACTATCAGAGAACTCAGAGACAAACACAATTTCACATCAGCTTGATTTTATTTTATTTTCGTGATTAGGGCATGCAGTTGCTATAATATTCAGCATCTCTACTTTTGGCCAGTATTCAGCGGCCAGACCCCCAAGCATTTCTGAGGTGTCTAGCCATGCTCCGAAGTCACTGTCTGTCCACTGGTCCAGCTGCAATGGCAGGGGACTCCATGATCTCAGGAACCTCCTCTGGTTCATTCTGATTAGCTGGAATAGCAGTGGTCTCCATGGTCTCTCGATCCTCCTTTGGTTCATTCTGATTAGCTGGAATGGCAGGGGTCTCCATGGTCTCTGGGACATCTTCTGGTTCCTTCTAATTCAGCTGTTGAATAGCCTCGGAACTCTGGATACAGAGATTTGAGCATCTGATTTTCTTAAGCTTTTTGGGGTGGGAGTTTTCAGAGAAATTTTCTTTTTTAGCTTTTTTGGAATGGGATTCATCCTCACGGTTACGCTGCCCACTTGGAGAAACAAGACAGGGAGCAAAGAATGGCTCTGATTTAGGGTAGAGTGTGAAGACATGTGGGAACTATGGCTTCAGGAGAAGGGGTGTGGGCAGAGAAGGGTTATGTGCCAGGCAACGACAGGGGATGGTGTCTTCTGGGGTGGGGTCGATAGGTAAGAGGAGTTTTGGTGGGTTCAGCTCACCTTGACATTTTTTTCTGAACTACAATTGACAGGAGGTCTTCATATTATCCTGGGTAACAGGAGGTGGGTGTTCCTTAACTACTCTGGAGCCTTGTGGCTTCCCAGTCACCTCAGACATTTGGAGGATTCAGTGTTCTGCTCAGTGCCCCTGAGCACCCCTATATATACCCGTCCCCATGGAGCCTCACCCTCATGCTTTATGAGGTCTGCAAGTCTCTTCCCCAACCAATGGTGGCCCTGGGTGAGTTTTGACATCACAAAGCCCCATCCTGACATCTAGCGAAGGATGGGGAGCAATTCAGATGATTTGCTGGGAGAAATGAGGCATTTGTAATGCCCTCAAGAGTCCTCCAAACTCACCTGCCACCCTAACCTCTATGTCAACTTTGATGGGTCACACAGCAAGCAGAGTGCATCTCCTACCAACCTTGCCCCACAGCCACACTCCTCGGGCATTCATTCTGTTCTCTTTCAGCTTTCACCATTGTCTAGCTTTTCATATCTTGCCTAAACTCCCTCCATGACAACTAGGTTATGTCTAAGTGTCTGTGGAAACGAGAATCATTGCTCGTTCGTCCTGGAATGTGGTCTTAATGCACCTTGAAACCCTTTGAATTCTGGGCCAGCTGACAGAAACCTTTCCATCCCACCTCGTTGTCCCTGTGTTCCCGGAGCTCTCCTCCGCTTTCTGATCTCTAGTCGGAAGCCCTTGTCTTCAGGCTGTGAGAATGCAGTGAATACACTTGCCCTTTCTCCACAAGGAGCTGTCTCGTTTCAGGTCTACCACTCAGGGTCACCTCACTAGGAGTACTACCCAGGCTTGGGTTTGAACAGGGTGATGGGGATGGTGCAGAGTAATGCATGTTTCAGGTTGTGCTGGGGGATCCCTTACAGGTAATGCCCCCGTGTGGCTGATTAGTATTCCCTGCAAGGGGTGGAGCTTGACCAGAACTGTGGGAGCCTTGTGTGCAAAGTCTTCTCATCAAATGTCCTCACAAATCTCTATTCTCATCTTGTGTTCTTGCTGGAAGCTCCCTTGGAGTTTATCTCACAGCCAAATCCATGGTGGAATTCATTTCCATGAGCAGCTGCCGCATGCTTCCAGCTTCTTGGACGAAACACTGAGTCATCCTGTCCTGTGCATTTAGTTCCCATGGTCTCTCATTGAGCTGGTTGGCTCTGGAGGAACGGGGAATGGATTCTGTGCTCCACCTCAGTCCTCATTTTTCCAATTGACTTGTAGGGTCAACCAGTCTGAGGTGCACCCCTGGGGACAGTTTGTTGGCTTAGTGTGTCTCCTAGGTTTCCTGTGAAGTGTTCACATCCTGGTGTCCACTTGTTGGTTACTCCCCCAGGGTTCATCACACAGCTGAATATTTTAAGAGGTAGAAAAAGCACACCATAAGCATACCACAAAGATGACTTTTAGAGTTTTTAGAAGATCTTAACACCTGATAGAAAACTGGGAAAGAGGCACGAGCCAACAGTTTATAAGAAAATGTATCACTGACTTTTAAATTTATGAAGACATGTTTAAAGACATGAGCAGCCAATTCACAAGAAGAGTATGAATATAGCCCCGATCCACGTTAAGTACATATTAAAACTCACGAAGATAAGAAAAATCATACTAAAATTCCCTTGAGACCAGAAACGCATGCAGAATTGGCATAGATTTTAGTAGTTGCAGAGAGAGACATTAAGATACTTGGAATAACTGTGTTTTGTGTGTCTAAAAGTAAGGAGAGACATGAAAATCCAAAAATAGACCCTATTTGATCTTACAGATATTAAAAACATAGTGTCAGATGAATCCCATTTTAAGGGTTTCCTGTTGGCTCAGATGGTAAAAAAAAAAAACAAAAAAACAAAAAAAACCCACCTGCAACATGGGAGACCAGGAATCAATCCCTGGGTTGGGAAGATCCACTCAGGGGGGAATGGCAGCCTGCTCCAGTGTGCTTGCCTGGAGAATTCTCACGGAAAGTGGAGCCTGGCGGGCTAGAGTCCATGGGGTCAAAAAGAGTTGGACAGGGCTGAGCAACGAAGCACAGCACAGCACAGAACATTGAATATTTGTGAAAGAAAGGCAGGTAAGGATGAAAGAGGGAGAAAGGGAAACAAGGGAAATGAAAGGAAGGAAGGAAAATCCTCTGTTGCTGGTGAGAAGAGAGCAACCAGAGATGTCCCCCAGCAGGGCAGCACCCCACATGTCCATCTGAGCACTATCAGACGGTTTGAAACAACCAACTCCAACTTTGGTCCCACTCCTTCAACCAAACTCATGTGCAGGGTTTACCACTAACAGGCTAATAGTCATCATGGTTTCTCCTCATTCAAATCGTGATTCACCCAGAAAAAGTCATGTGCGCCCCAGTGTTCATCACAGCACTGTTTACAATAGCCAGGGCATGGAAGCAACCTAGATGTCCATCAGCAGAGAAGTGGGTAAGAAAGCTGTGGTACATACACACAATGGAATATTGCTCAGCCATTAAAAAGAACACATGTGAATCCTTTCAAATGAGGTGGATGAAACTGGAGCCTATTATATAGAGCGAAATAAGTCAGAGAGAAAAACCCCAATACTCTATACTAAGGCATATACATTGAATTTAGGAAGATGGAGATGATAACCCTATATGGGAGACAGCAAAAGAGGCACAGATTTATAGAACAGTCTTTTGGACTCTGTGGGAGATGGCGAAGGTCGGATGATCTGAGAGAATAACATTGAAACATTTGTATTATCATATGTGAAAGGGATAGCGAGTCCATGTTCGATGCATAAGACAGGGTGCTCACGGCTGCTGCCCTGGGCTGACCCAGAGGGATGGGATGCAGTGGGAGGTGTGATGGGGATCAGGATGGGTAACACATGTACACACATGACTGATTCACGTTAAAGTATGGCAAAAACCACCACAATATTGTAAAGTAATTACCCACCAA
This sequence comes from Cervus canadensis, assembly GCF_019320065.1. Taxonomy (NCBI): domain Eukaryota; kingdom Metazoa; phylum Chordata; class Mammalia; order Artiodactyla; family Cervidae; genus Cervus; species Cervus canadensis. The sequence goes on from NC_057419.1 coordinate 2,941,653, forward strand.
ATATAATAAAATAAAATAAAATAAAATAAACTACCATCCTTTGCCAAAAAGGGCTAATCGGTATTGGCCTTTTGACCTGCAAAAACGCCATCCTTTTCCTTCCTTTCTTCCCTCCTTCCTCCCCCCTCTTTCTTTCCTTTTCTTTCATATTATAAAACTGTTACAGCTTACTTTCCATTTATCTTTTAGACAAACTTCTGGCTCTATTCCACATGTTATACAAGGCATACCTGAGCTCATCTTCCACCTAACTAACACTGAGTGCCTCCCACTCCCCCACCTCTCTATTGCCCCTCCCTCTTCACCTCCCCACTGGTACCCAGTAGATGCTTTTCTGTATCTGTGCACCTCATTTTTTTATCATATTCTTTACTTTGAGGTAGTTTAGATTCTATAAGTGATATGATAGAGTATTTGTCTATCTCTGTCTGAGTTCTTTTACTCAATATTCTACCTTCCATGTTGCTGCAAACATCAATATCCCATTCTTTTGATGGGGCAGCTCCTTTGTATGCCTTTTGAACAAATGGCATTGCCGCCCCAAACACGGCACAGCTCCCCAGCTAATTGTCCATCTCTGCACTCACACAGAGAAACACCAAGTCCTCTTCCTCTTTCCAATGGGAAGCATGTCTTTGAAGCTCAGTCTGGAACCAGTTCTTTCCCCTACTTTCTGGCAACCTGGACCTTCTGCTCCCATCTCCAACTCCACAGAAGCCATCTCCGTCCCTCGTCACACACTTATCCATCCGTTGCCAGCCCCCAATATCAGAGAACACAGAGACAAACATAATTTCACATCAGGTTGATTTTATTTTATTTTCGTTATTAGTGTATGCACTTGCTATAATATTCAGCATCTGTACTTTTGGCCAGTACTCAGCAGCGAGACCCCTAAGCATTTCTGAGGTCTCTAGCCATGCCCCAAAGTCACTGGTTGTCCACTGGTCCAGCTGAAAGGCCATGGGTCTCCATGGTCTCTGGGACCTCCACTGGTTCGTTCTGATTAGCTGGAATGGCAGGGGTCTCCATGGTCTCTGGGACCTCCTCTGGTTCGTTCTGATTAGCTGTATGGCAGGGCTCTCCATGGTCTCTGGGACCTCCTCTGGTTCATTCTGATTAACTGGAATGGCAGGGGTCTCCATGGTTTCTGGGACCTCCTCTGATTCATGCGGATTAGCTGGAAAGGCACTGTTATCCATGGTCTCTTGGACCTCCTCTGGTTCATTCTGTTTAGCTGGAATGGCAGTGGTCTCCATGGTCTCTGGGAACTCCTCTGGTTCGTTCTGATTAACTGGAATGGCAGGGGTCTGCATGGTCTCTGGGAACTCCTCTGATTCATTCTGATTAACTGGAATGGCAGGGGTCTCCATGGTCTCTGGGACCTCCTCTTTTTCATTCGATAGCTGGAAAGGCAGGGTTGTCCATGGTCTCTGGGACTTCCTCTGGTTCCTTCTGATTAACTGGAATGGCGGTGGTCTCCATGGTCTCTGGGTCCTCCTCTAATTCATTCTTATTAGCTGGATTGGAAGGGTTGTCAGTGGTCTCTGGGACTTCCTCTCATTCCTTCTGATTAACTGGAATGGTGCGGGTGTCCATGGTCTGTGGGACGTCCTCTGGTTCCTTCTAATTAACTGTTCATTTGCCTTGGAACTCTGGCTACAGAGCGTTGAGCATGTGACTTTCTTAAGCTTTTTTTTGTGGTGGGAGTTTTCAGAGAAGTTTTCTTGGGCAGCTTTGCCAGAATGGGATTACTCACCCTCACGGTTACCCTGGCCACCTGGAGAAAACAAGACAGGGAGCAAGAATGGCACTGGTTTAGGGAAGAGTGTGAAGACAGATGGGAACCATGAATTCAGGAGAAGGGGTGTGGGCAGAGAAGGCTTATATGCCAGGCAAGGACTGGGGAGGGTGGCTTCTGGGGTGGGGTCGAAGGGCAAGAGGAGTTTGGCTGGGTTCAGTTTACCTTGACATTTATTTTGGACCTCAATTGATAGGAGGTCTTCATCTTCTCCTGGGTAGCAGGAGGTGGGTGTTCCATAACTACTCTGGAGCCTTGTGGCTTCCCAGTCACCTCAGTCATTTGGATGACTCACAGAGGTCTGCTCAGAGCCCCTGACCACCTCTATATATACCTGTCCCCATGGAGCCTCACCCTCATACTTTACGAGGTCAACAGGTCTTTTCCCCATCCAATGTGGTCTTGGCTGAGTTTGACATCACAAAGCCCCAACTTGATATGTCTAGCGGAGGATGGGAGCAAATCAGATGATTTGCCGTGAGAAACGAGGCATTAGTAATCCCCTAAAGACGCCTTCAAACTCACCTGCCTCCCTCACCTCTATGTCAACTCTGATGGGTTACACAGACGGCAGAGTGCATCCCCTCCAATCCTTGCACCACAGCCACACTCCTCGCGCATGCATTCTGTTCTCTCTCAGCTTTCACCATTATCTAGCTTTTCATATCTTGCCTAAACGCCCTCCATGACAACTAGGTTGTGTCTAAGTGGCTGTGGAAATGAGAATCATTGATTGTTCGTCGTGCAATGTGGTCTTAATGCACGTTGAAGCCCATTGAATTTTGGGCCTCCCAACAGAAACCTTTCCATCCCGCCTCCTTGTCTCAGTGTTCTCGGAGCTCGCCTCCATTTTCTGGTCTCCAGTCGGAAACCCTTGTCTTCAGGCTGTGAGAATGCAGTGAATACACTTGCCCTTGCTCCACACGGAGCTGTCTCGTTTCAAGTCTAGGACTCAGGGTCACCTCAGTAGGAGTACTACCCAGGCTTGGGTAGAACAGGGTGATGAGGAAGGGGAAGAGAAATGCATGTTTCAGGTTGTGCTGGGGGATCCCATGCAGGAAATGCCCACCTGAGGCTGATTAGTATTCCCAGCAAGGGGTGGAGCTTGTCCAGAGCTGTGTGAGCCTTGTGTGCAAAGGTCTTCTCAACACGTGCCCTCACAAATCACTTTGCTCATCTTGTTTTCTTGCTGGAAGCTCCCTTGGAGCTTACCTCACAGCCAAAACCAGGGTGGAATTCATTTCCATGAGCAGCTGCCACAAGCTTCCAGCTTCTTGGATGAAACACTGAGTCATCCTGTCCTGTGCATCTAGTTCCCATGGACTCTCACTGAGCTGGTTCGCTAAGGAGGAAAGGGGAATGGATTGTGTGCTTGACCTCAGTCCACATTTTTCCAATTGACTTGTAGGGTCAACGAGCCTGAGGTGCACACCTGTGGACAGTTTGTTGGCTTTGTGCGTCTTCCTGGGTTTCCTGTGAAGTGTTCACATCCTGTTGTCCATTGTTGCTTACTTACCCGAGGTTGATCACACTGCTGAACATTTTAAGAGGTAGAAAAAGCACGCTGTAACCAACCCAAAAGATGACTCTTGGAATTTTTAGAAGATCTTAAACTTGATAGAAAAATGGGAAAGAGGCACGAGCCAACACTTTTTAAGAAAGATGTATCACTGGCCTTTAAATTTATGAAGACATGTTTAAAGACATGAGCAGCGAATTCACAAAAAGAGTATGGAACTATCCAGGAACAACGTTAAGGACATTAAATCTAACACAGGTAAGAAAAATCATACTGAAATTCCCTTGAGAACTGAAACTCAGGCAGAAGTGGCATAGATTTTAGTAATTGCTGACAGAGACATTAGGATACTTGGAATAAATGTGTTTGTTTCTTCTAAAAATAAGGAGAGTCATGGAAATCATAGAATAGACCCCATTTGGTCTTACAGATATGAAAAACATTGTGTCAGATAAATCCATTTTAAGGGTTTCCTGATGGCTCAGGTAGTGAAAAAAAAAAAAAAAACCCTCTTGCATTGAGGGGAACCAGGAATCAATCCCTGGGTTGTGAAGTTCCCCTGGAGTGGGCAATGGCAGCCTGAATCAGTATGCTTGCCTGGATAATCCCGATAGACAGAGGAGCCTGGTGGGCTACAGTCCATGGGGTCACAAAGAGTTGGACTTTGCTGAACAACGAAGCACAGCACAGTGCAGCACACTGAATGTTTGTGAAAGAAATTCAGGTAGGGAAGAAAGAAGGAGAAAAGGAAACAAGGGAAATGAAAGGAAGTGAAGAAAGAAAATCCTCCATTGCTGGTGAGAACAGAGCAACTAGAGATGTCCCCCAGAAGGACAGCACCAAAAATGTCCATCTGAGCACCCACAGCCGGTTTGAAACAACCATCTCCAACTTTGGTCCCACTCCTTCAACCATACTCATGGGTAGGTTTACCACTAACAGGCTAATAGTCATCATAGATTCTCCTCATTCAAATCCTGATTCACCCAGAAGTGAAAAAGACACGTCTGCCCCAATGTTCATCACAGCACTGTTTACAATAACCAGGGCATGGAAGCGACCTAGATGTCCATCAGCAGACAAATTGGTAAGAAACCTGTGGTACACAGACACAATGGAATATTGCTCAGCCATTAAGAAGAACACATGGGAATCCAATTTAATGAGGTAAATGAAACTGGAGCCTATTATACAGAACAAAGTAAGTCAGAAAGAAAAACACCAATACACTATACTAAGGCATATATATTGAATTTAGGAAGATGGAGATGATAACCCTATATGGGAGATAGCAAAAGAGTCACAGGTTTACAGAACAGTCTTTTGGAATCTGTGGGAGATGGCGAGGGTTGCATGATCTGAGAGAATAGCATTGAAACATGTATATTATCATATATGAAAGGAATATCCAGTCTTTGTTTGATGCATAAGACAGGGTTCCCAGGACTGGTCCACTGGGCTGACGGAGAGGAATTTGATTGGGAGGACAATGTGAGGGGGAATCAGGATGTGGAATACATGTACTCCCATGGCTGATTTATGTCAATGTATGATAAAAACCACCACAATATTTTAAAGTAAATACTAACCAATTAAAATAAATAAAGTAAAATAAAATAGAATCCTTTGATAAAAAGGGCCTAATCAGTATTGACTTTTTGATCTCCAAAAACGCCCTTCTTTTCTGTCCTTTCTTTGCTCCTTCCTCCCCCTCTTTCTTTCTTTTCTTTCTGATTATACAACTGTTAAAGCTTCCTTTCCATTTATAGTTATGACAAAGTCCTGGCTCTACTCCTCATGTTGTAGAATGCATCCCTGAGCGCATCTTCTACCTAACTATCACTGCGTGCCTCACACTCTCCCACCTCTGTATAGGCCCGCCCTCTTCCCCTCTCAGCTGGTAAATAGTACATGCTTCTTTATACTTGTGCACATCCATTATTATAATATTCTCTACTTTGCGGTATGTTTAAATTCTATAAGTGATATCATACAGTATTTGTCAATCTCTGTCTGAGGTATTTTACTCAGTATTCTACCTTCCATGTTGCTGCAAATGTCACTATTCCATTCTTTTGATGGGGCAGCTCCTTTGTATGCCTTTTTAACAAATGGCACTGCCCCCCCCCCCAACACTACACAGCTCCCCAGCTAAATGTCCATCTCTGCACTCCATGTCCTCTTCCTCTTCTCCCATGGGAAGTGTGTCTTTGAAGCTCAGTCTGGAACCAGTTCTTCCCCATACTTACTGGCAACCTGGACCTTCTGCTCCCATCTCCAACTCCACAGAAGCCATATCCCTCACTCCTCACACACTTATCCCTTCCCTGCCCTCTCTGCCACCCACCATCAGATAACTCAGAGACAAACAAAATTTCACATCAGCTTGCTTTTATGTTATTTTCATTATTAGTGTATGCAGTTGCTATAATATTCAGCATCTGTACTTTTGGCCATTCACAGTGGCCAGACCCCCAAGCAATTCTGAGGTGTCGAGCCATGGCCCGAATTCACTGGCTGTCCACTGGTCCAGCTGAAATGGCAGGGGTCTCCATGGTCTCTGGGTCATCCTCTGGTTCGTTCTGATTAGCTGGAATGGCAAGGTTCTCTAAGGTCTCTGGGACCTCCTCTGGTTCATTCAGATTAGTTGGAAATGCAGGGGGGATCTCCATTGTCTCTGGAACCTCCTCTACTTCATTCTGATTAGCTGGAATGGCAGGGGTCTCCATGGTCTCTGGTTTCTCCTCTGGTTCCTTCTGATTACCTGGAATGGCAGGGGTCTCTATGGTCTCTGGGACCTCCTTTGATTCGTTCTGATTCACCTGTTCATTCCCCTTGGAACTCTGGCTACAGAGCTTGGAGCATCTGATCTTCTTAAGATTTTTTGTCGTGGGAGTTTTCAGAGAAGTTTTCTTGGGCAGCTTTGCTGGAATGGGATTATTCACCCTCACGGTTTCCCTGACCACCTGGAGAAAACAAGACAGGGAGCAGAATGGAACTGGTTTATGGAAGAGTGTGAAGACAGGTAGGAACGATGGCTTCAGGAGAAGGGGTGGGGGCAGTGAAGGATTATGTGCCAGGCAAGGACAGGGGAGGGTGTCTTCTGCGGTGGGGTCCATGGGCAAGACGAGTTTGGCTGGGTTCAGCTCACCTTGACATTTCTTTCTGGACCTCAATTGATAGGAGGTCTTCATCTTCTCCTGGGTATCAGGAGGTTGGTGTTCCATAACTACTATGGAGACTTGTGGCTTCCCAGTCACCTCAGTCATTTGGAGGACTCACAGTGGTCTGCTCAGAGCCCCTGAGCACCCCTCTATATACCCATCCCAATGGAGCCTCACCCTCATGCTTTATGAGGTCAGCAAGTCTCTTCCCCAGCCAATGGTCTCCCTGGGTGAGCTTTGACATCGCAAGGCCATATCCTGACATGTCTAGTGGAGGATGGGGAGAAATTCAGATGATTTGCTGTGAGAAATGAGGCGTTAGTAATGCCCTCAGGAGGCCTCTAATCTCACCTGCCATGCTCACGTCTATGTCAACTCTGATGGGTCACACAGCAAGCAGAGTGCATCTCCTCCCAACCTTGAACCACAGCCACACTCCTCGGGCATTCATTCTCCACTCTCTCAGCTTTCACCATTATATAGCTTTTCATATCTTTCCTCAACTCCCTCCATGAGAACTAGGTTGTGTTTAAGTGTCTGTGGAAGCGAGAATCATTGCTCGTTTGTCCTGCAATGTGATCTTAATGCACCTAAAGCCCATTGAATTCTGGGCCAGCTGACACATACCTTTCCATCCCGCCTACTTGTCTCAGTGTTCCCGGAGCTCACCTCTGTTTTCTGGTCTCCAGTCGGAAACCCTTGTCTTCCTTGTCTTCATCTGTGAGAATGCAGTGAATACACTTGCCCTTGCTCCAGATGGAGCTCTCTCGTTTCACGTCTAGGACGCAGGGTCACTTCAGCAGGAATACTACCCAGGCTTGGGCTTGAAGAGGCTGATGGGGATGGGGCAGAAAAATGCATGTTTCAGCTTGTGCTGGTGGATCCCATGCAGGCAATGCCCACCTGCGGCTGATTTGTATTCCCAGCAAGGGGTGGAGATTGACCGGAACTGTGTGAGCCTTGTGTGCAAAGGTCTTCTCAACACGTGCCCTCACAAATCTCTTTGCTCATCTTGTTTTCTCGTTGGAAGCTCCCTTGGAGCTTACCTCACAGCCAAAACCAACGTGGAATTCCTTTCCATGAGCAGCTGACACAAGCTTCAAACTTCTTGGACGAAACACTGAGTCATTCTGTCCTGTGCATCTAGTTTCCATGTTCTCTCATTGAGCTGGTTGGCTCTGGAGGAAAGGGGAATGGATTGTGTGCTCCACCTCAGTCCTCATTTTTCCAATTGACTCTTAGGGTCAACCAGCCCGAGGTGCACCCCTGGTGACAGTTTGTGGCTTATTGGTTCTTCCTGGGTTTCCTGTGAAGTGTTCACATCCTGTTGTCCATTTGTTGCGTACTCACCCAGGGTCTATCACACTGGTGAACATTTTAAGAGGTAGAAAAAGCATGCTGTAAACAAACCCACAAGTGACTCTTAGCATTTTTAGAAAATCTTAAATCTGATAAAAAACGGGCAAGAAGCATGAGCCAACCCTTTGTAAGAAAGATGTATCACTGGCCTTTACATTATGAAGACATGTTTAAAGAAATGAGCAGCCAATTCACAAGAGGAGTATGGAACTAGCCCCGAACCACGTTAAGAACATATTAAATCTAACGAAGGTAAGAAAAATCATGCTAAATTTACCTTGAGAACTGAAACTCAGGCAGAAGTGGCATAGATTTTAGTAATTGCTGACAGAGTCATTAAGATACTTGGAATAAATATGTTTTGTGGGTTCTAAAAATAAGGAGTGTCATGGAAATCATAAAATAGACCCCATTTGATCTTACAGATATGAAAACCATAGTGTCAGATGAAGCCCATTTTAAGGGTTTCGTGAGGGCTCAGCCAGTAAAAAAAAAAAAAAATCAAAACAAACAAACAAAAAAAAACACCTGCAACATGGGAGAGCAGGATTCAAACCCTGAGTTGGGAAGATCCCCTGGAGGTGGAAATGGCAGCCATGCTCCAGTATGCTTGCCTGGAGATCCCCCTGGACAGAGGAGGCTGACAGCCTACAATCCATGTGGTCAGAAAGACTTGGACATGGCTGAACAAGGAAACACAGCACAGTGCAGAACATCGAATGTTTGTGAAAGAGATTCAGGAAGGAGGAAAGAAGGAGAAAGGGAAACAAGGGAAATGAAAGGAAGGAAAAAAAAATCCTCCATTGCTGGTGAGAACAGAGCAACCAGAGATGTCCCCCAGCAGGACAGCACCCCACATGTCCATCTGAGCACTATCAGAAGGTTTGAAACAACCATCTCCAACTTTGGTCCCACTCCTTCAACCAAACTCATGTGCAAGGTCAATCAATAACAGGCTAATAGTCATCATGGTTTCTCCTCATTCAAATCCTGATTCAGTCAGAATTGAAAAAAACACGTGTGTCCCAATTCATCACAGCACTGTTTACAATATCCACGTCATGGAAGCAATCTAGATATCCATCAGCAGACAAATGGGTAAGAAATCTGTGGTACATATACACAGTGGAATATTGCTTAGCCATTAAAAAGAACACATGTGAATCCATTCTAATGAGGTGGATGAAACTGGAGCCTATTATACAGAGCGAAATAAGTCAGAAAGAAAAACTCCAATACACTATACTAAGGCGTATATATTGAATTTAGGAAGAGGGAGAATATAACCCTATATGGGAGACAGCAAAAGAGACACAGATTTACAGAACAGTCTTTTGGACTCTGTGGGAGACTGCGAGGGTGGGATGATCTGAGAGAATAGCATTGAAACATATATATTATCATATGTGAGAGGGATAGCCAGTCCATGTTCGATGCATAAGACAGGGTGCCCAGGACTGGTTCACTGGGCTGACTCAGAAGGATTGGATTGGGAGGAAATGTGAGGGGGAATCAGAATGGGGAATACATGTACTCCCATGACTGATTCATGTCAATATATGGAAAAAACCACCACAATATTTTAAAGTAAATACTAACCAATTAAAATAAATAAAATAAAATGAAGTACATTCCTTTGATAAAAAGGGCCTAATCAGTATTGAACTTTGACCAACAATATGCTGTTCTTTTCCTTCCTTTCTTCCCTCCTTCCTCCCCCCTCTTTCTTTCCTTTTCTTTCTGATTATACAACTGTTAAAACTTGCTTTCCATTTATAGTTATGACAAAGTCCTGGCTCAATTCCCCATGTTGTAAAATGCATCCCTGAGCTCATCTTCCACCTAACTATCACTGCGTGTCTCCTACTCCCCCACCTCTGTATTGCCCCGCCCTCATCCCGCTGGTAACCAGTAGATGCTTCTCTTTATTTGTGCACCTCCATTATTATCATATTCTCTACTTTGGGTACGTTTACATTCTATAAATGATGTCATACAGTGTTTGTCAATCTCTGTCTGAGTTATTTTAGTCAATATTCTACCTTCCATGTTGCTGCAAATATCTATATTCCATTCTTTTGATGGGGCAGCTCCTTTGTATGCCTTTTGAATAAATGGCACTTCCCACCCACACACGACACAGCTCCCCAGCTAAGTGTCCATCTCTGCACTCTCACAGGCAATCTCCAAGTCCTCTTCCTCTTCTCCCATGGGAAGTGTGTCTTTTAAGCGCAGTCTGGAAGCAGTTCTTCCCCCTACTGCCTGGCAACCTGGACCTTGTGGTCCCATCTGCAACTCCACAGAAGCCATCCCCCTCCCTCCTCACACAATTATCCCTTCCCTGCCGTCTCTGTCCCCCACTATCAGACTACTCAGAGACAAAGAGAATTTCACATCAGTTTGATTTTATTTTATTTTCGTTATTAGTGTATGCAGTTGCTATAATATTCAACATCTGTACTTTTGGCCAATACTCAGCGGCCAGACCACAAAGCATTACTGAGGTGTCTAGCCATGCCCAGATGTCACTGGCTGTCCATTTGTCCAGCTGGAATGGCAGGGGTCCCCATGGTCTCTGGGACCTCCTCTGGTTCGTTCTGATTAGCTGGAATGCCAGGGGTCTCCATGGGCACAGGGTCCTCCTCTGATTCATTCTCATTAGTTGGAAATGCAGGGGTTTCCATGGTCTCTGGGACCTCCTCTGATTCATTCTGATTAGCTGAAATGGCAGTAGTCTCCATGGTTTCTGGGACCACCTATGGTTCCTTTTGATTACATGGAATGGCAGAGGTCTCAATGGTCTGGGACCTTCTCTGGTTCCTTGTGTTTCAGCTGTTCATTCGCCTTGGAACTCTGCCTACAGAGTTTTGAGCATCTGATTTTCTGAAGCTTTTTTGTGGTCGGAGTTTTCAGAGAAGTTTTATTGGGCAGCTTTGCCGGAATGGTTTATTCACCCTCACGGTTACCCTAGCCACCTAGAGAAAACAAGACAAGGAGCAAGAATGGCACTGGTTTAGGGAAGAGTGTGAAGGCATGTGGGAACGATATCTACAGGAGAAGGGTGTGGCAGAGCAGGGTTATGTGTCAGGCAACGACTGGGGACGGTGTCTTCTGGGGTGGGGTCCATGGAGAAGAGGAGTTTGGCTGGGTTCAGTTCACCTTTACAATTTTTTTCGAACCTCAATTTATAGTAGGTTTTCATCTTCTCCTGGGTAACAGGAGGTGGATGTTCCATAAATACTCTGGAGCCTTGTGGCTTCCCAGTCACCTCAGTCATTTGGAGGACTCACAGTGGTCTGGTCAGAGCCCTTGATCACCTCTATATATACCTGTCACCATGGAGCCTCACCCTCATGCTTTATGAGGTCGGCAAGTCTCTTCTCCAGCCAATGGTGGCCCTAGGTGAGCTTGACATCACAAAGCCCTATCCTGAAATATCTAGTGGAGGATCGGGAGCAATTCAGATGACTTGTTTGGAGACATGAGGCGTTATTTATGCCCTCAACAGGCCTCCAAACTCCCCTGACACCTTCTCCTCTATGTCAACTCTGATGGGTCACACAGCAGGCAGAGTGCATCTCCTCCAAACCTTACCCCACAGCCACACTCCTCGGGCATTCATTCTATTATCTCTCAGCTTTCAGCATTATCTAGCTTTTCATATCTTGCCTAAACTCCCTCCATGACAACTAGGTTCTGTTTGAGTGTCTGTGGAAGCGAGAATCATTGATCAATCGTCCTGCAATGTGGTCTTAATGCACCTTGAAGCCCACTGAATTCTGGGCCAGCCGACAGATACCTTTCCATCCCGCCTACTTGTCGCAGTGTTCCCGGAGCTCGCCTCCATTTTCTGGTCTCCAGTCGGAAACCCTTGTCTTCAGGCTGTGAGAATACAGAGAATACACTTGCCGTTGCTCCACACGGACCTATCTCGTTTCAAGTCTAGGAATCAGGGTCACCTCACTAGGAGTATTATCCAGGCTTTGGTTTGAACAGGGTGAAGAGGTAGGGGCAGAGAAATGCATGTTTCAGGTTGTTCTGGGGGATCCCATGCAGGAAATGCCCACCTGCGGCTGATTTGTATTCCCAGCAAGGGGTGGGGCTTGCCCAGAGCTGTGTGAGCCTTGTGTGCAAAGGTCTTCTCAACACGTGCCCTCACAAATCTCTTTTCTCATTTTGATTTCTTGCTGCAAGCTCCCTTGGAGTTACCTCACAGCCAAAACCAAGGGGGAATTCATTTCCATGTGCAGCTGCCACAGGCTTCCTGCTTCTTTGATGAAACGCTGAGTCATCCTGTCCTGTGCATCTAGTTCCCATTGTCTCTCATTGAGCTGGTTGGCTCTGGAGGAAAGGGGCATGGATTGTGTGCTCCACCTCATTCCTCGTTTTTCCAAATGACTCATAGGTTCAACCAGCCTGAGGTGTACCCCTGGGGACAGTTTGTTGGCTTCGTGGGTCTTCCTGGGATTCCTGTGAAGTTTTCACATCCTGTTGTCCATTTTTCGCTTACTCACCGAGGGTGCATCACACTGCTGAACATTTTAAGAGGTAGAAAAAGCACGAGGTCAACAAACCCAAAAGATGACTCTTAGAATTTTTAGAAAACCTTAAAACCTGATAGAAAAATGGAAAAGAGGCACGAGCCAACACTTTTCAAGAAAGATGTATCACTGGCCTTTAAATTTATGAAGACATGTTTAAAGACATGAGCAGCCAATTCACAAGAAGAGTATGGAACTAGCCCCAAACCACGTTAAGAATATATTAAATCAAACAAAGGTAAGAAAAATCATACTTAAATTCCCTTGAGAACTGAAACTCAGGCAGAAGTGGCATAGATTTTAGTACTTGCAGACAGAGTCATTAAGATATCTGGAATAAATGTGATTTGTGTATTCTAAAAATGAGCAGAGTCCTGGAAATCATAACATAGACCCCATTTGATCTTACAAATATGAAAACATAGTGTCAGATGAAGCCCATTTTAAGGGTTTCCTGATGGCTCAGATAGTAAAAAACAAAAACAAAACAAAACAACAACAACAAAAAAAAACCTCATCATGGGAGACCAGGATTCAATCCCTGGGGTCGGAAGATCCTGTGGAAGGGGGAATGGAAGCCTGCTCCAGTATGCTGGCCTGGAGAATCCCCATGGACAGTGGAGGCTGGCGGGCTTCAGTCTATAGGGTCACAAAGAGTTGGTCATGGCTCAACAACGAAGCACAGCACAGCGCAGCACATTGAATTTTTGTAAAAGAAATTCAGGTAGGGCGGAAAGAGGGAAAAAAGAAACAAGGGAAATGAAAGGAAGGAAAGAAAATCCTCCGTTGCTGGTGAGAAGAAAGCAACCAGAGATGTCCCCCAGCAGGACAGCACCACACATGTCCTTCTAAACACTCTCACGTGCTTTGAAACAACCATCTCCAAATTTGGTCCCACTCCTTCAACCAAACTCATGTGCAGGGTTTACCACTAACAGGCTAACAGTCATAATGGTTTTTCCTCATTCAAATCTTGATTCAGCCAGAAGGGAAAAAGACACATGTGCCCCAATGTTCATCACAGCACTGTTTACAATAACCAGGGAATGGAAGCAACCTAGATGTCCATCAGCAGACAAATGGGTAAGAAAGCTGTGGTACATAGACACCATGGAATATTGCTCAGCCATTAAGAAGAACACATGTGAATCCATTCTAATGAGGTGGATGAAACTGGAGCCTATTATACAGAGCGAAGTAAGTCAAAATGAAAAACACCAATAAACTATGCTAAGGCATGTATATTGAATTTAGGAAGATGAAGATGATAACCCTATATGGGAGACAGCAAAAGAGACACAGATTTTCAGGAAAGTCTTTTGGACTCTGTGGGAGACGGCGAGTGTGAGAAGATCTGAGAGAATAACATTGAAACATGTATATTATCATATGTGAAAGGGATAGCCAGTCCATGTTCGATGCATAAGACAGGGTGCCCAGGACTGGCTCACTGGGCTGACCCAGAGGGATTGGATTGGGGGACGATGTGAGGGGGAATCAGGATGTGGAATTCATGTACTCCCATGGCTGATTCATGTCAATGTATGGGGAAAACCACCACAATATTGTAAAGTAAACACCCCCCATTAAAATAATAAAATAAAATAACATAAAAAATAGAATCCTTTGATAAAAAGGGCCTAATCAGTATTGACTTTTTGACCTCCAAAAACGCCATTCTTTTCCTTACTTTCTTCCCTCCTTCTTCCTGCCTCTTTCTTTCATTTTCTTTCTGATTATACCACTGTTAAAGCTTCCTTTCCATTTATAGTTATGACAAAATCCTGGCTCTATTCCCCATGTTGTAAAATGCATCCCTGAGCTCATCTTCCACCTGACTGTCACTGCTTGCCTCCCACTCCCCCATCTCTGTATTGCCCGCCCTCTTCCCCTCCCCGCTAGTAACCAGTAGATGCTTCTGTATATTTGTGCACCTCCATTATTATCATATTCTCTACTTTGCGGTATGTTTACATTCTATAAGTGATAGCATACAGTATTTGTCAGTCTTTGTCTGAGATATTTTACTCAATATTCTACCTTCCATCTTGCTGCAAATGTCAATATTCCATTCTTTTGATAGGGCAGCACCTTTGTATGCCTTCTGAACAAATGACACTGACCCCACCCCTCACACGACAGAGCTCCCCAGCTAAGTGTCCATCACTGCACTCTCAGAGATAAACTCCATGTCCTCTTCCTTTTCTCCCAAGGGATTTGTGTCTTTGAAGCTCAGTCTGGAATCAGTTCTTCCCCCTACTTTCTAGCAACCTGGACCTTCTGGTAGCATCACCAACTGCTCAGAAGCCGTCTCCCTCCCTCCTCACACGCTTATCCCTTCTCTTCCGTCTCTGCTCCCCACTATCAGAGAACTCAGAGACAAACATAATTTCACATCAGCTTGATTTTATTTTATTTTCCTTATTAGTGTATGCATTTGCTATGATATTCAACATCTGTAATTTTGGCCAGAACTCAGAGGCCAGACCCCCAAGCTTTTCTGAGGTGTCTAACCATGCTATGAAGTCACAGGCTGTCCACTGGTCCAGCTGGAATGGCAGGGATCTCCATGGTCTCTGGGACCCCCTGTGATTCATTCTGATTATCTGGAATGGTTGGGGTCTCCATTGTGTCTGAGTCCTATTCTGGTTCATTCTGATTACCTGGAATGGCAGGGGTTCCCATCGTCTCTAGGACCTCCTCTGCTTCCTTCTGATTTAGCTGTTCATTCGCCTTGAAACTCAGCTACAGAGCTTTGAGCATCTGATTTGCTTAAGCTTTTTTTGGTGGGAGTTTTCAGAGAAATTTTCCTGGGCAGCTTTGCAGGAAAGGGATTATTCACCCTCACGGTTACCCCGACCACATGGAGAAAACAAGACAGGGAGCAAGAATGGCATTCTTTTATGGAAGAGTGTGAAGACAGGTGGGAACAATGGCTTCAGGAGAAGGGGTGTGGGCAGAAAGGGTTATGTGCCAGGCAAGGACAGGGGAGGGTGTCTTCTGGGATGGGGTCAATGGGCAAGAGGAATTTCGCTAGGTTGAGTTCAACTTGACATTTTTTTCTGGACCTCAATTGATAGGAGGTCTTCATCTTCTCCTGGGTAACAGGAGGTGGGTGTTCCATAACTACTCTGGAGCCTTGTGGCTTCCTGTCACCTGAGACATTTGAAGGACTCACAGTGGTCTGTTCAGAGCCCCTGAGCAACCCTATATTTAAACGTCCCCATGGAACCTCACCCTCATGCTTTATGAGGTCAGCAAGTCTCTCCCCAAGCCAATGGTGGCCTGGGGTGAGCTTTCACATCACAAAGCCCCATCCTGACATGTCTAGCGGAGGATGGGGAGCAATTCAGATGATTTGCTGGGAGAAATGAGGCATTAGTAATGCCTTCAAGAGGCCTGCAAACTAACCTGACTCTCTCACTTCTATGTCAACTCTGATGGGTCACACAGCAGGCAGAGTGCATGTCCTCCAAACCTTGCCCCACAGCCACACTCCTCGGGCATTTATTCTGTTCTCTCTCAGCTTTCACCATTATCTATATTTTCATATCTTGCCTAAACTCCCTCCATGACAACTAAGTTGTGTTTAAGTGTCTGTGGAAGCGAGAATCATTGTTCGTCCGTCATGCAATGTGGTCTTAATGCAACTTGAAGCCCACTGAATTCTGGGCCAGCCGACAGAAACCTTTCCATCCTGCCTCGTTGTCTCAGTGTTTTCACAGCACAACTCAATTTTCTGGTCTCCAGTCGGAAACCCTTGTCGTCAGGCTGTAGGAATGGAATGAATCCACTTGCCCTTTCTCTACATGGAGCTGTCTGTTTTCCAGTCTAGCACTCAGGGTCACCTCACTAGGAGTACTACCCAGGCATGGGTTTAAACATGGTGATGGGGATGGGGCAGAGAAATGCATGTTTCAAGTGGTGCTTAGGGATCCCCTCCAGGAAATGCCCACGTGTGGCTGATTAGTATTCCCAGTAAGGGGTGGAGCTTGCCCAGAGCTGTGTGAGCCTTGTGTGCAAAGGTCTTCTCAACATGTGCACTCACAAATCTCTTTGCTCATCTTGTTTTCTTGCTGGAAGCTACCTTGGAGCTTACCTCACATCCAAAACCAAGGTGGAATTCATTTTCATGAGCAGCTGCCTCAAGCTTTCAGCTGCTTGGACAAAACACTGAGTCATCCTGTCCTGTGCATCTAGTTCCCATTGTCTCTCATTGAGCTGGTTGGCTCTGGAGGAAAGGGGAATGGATTGTGTGCTCCACCTCAGTCCTCATTTTTCCAATTGACTTGTAGGGTCAACCAGCCTGAGGTGCGCCCCTGGGGACAGTTTGTTGGCTTCGTGGGTCTTCCTGGGTTTCCTGTGAAGTGTTCACATCCTGTTGTCCATTTGTTGCTTACTCACCCAGGGTCTATCACACTGCTGAACACTTTAACAGGTAGGAAAAGCATGCCATAAACAAACCCAAAAGATGACTCCTAGAATTTTTAGATCTTAAAACCTGATAGAAAAATGGAAAAGAGGCACGAGCCAACACTTTTTAAGAAAGATGTATCACTGGCCTTTAAATTTATGAAGACATGTTTAAAGACATGAGCAGCCAGTTCACAAGAAGAGTATGGACCTAGCCCTGAACCACGTTAAGAACATATTAAATCTAACGAAGGTAAGAAAAATCATACTAAAATGCCCTTGAGAACTGAAACTCAAGCAGAAGTGTCATAGATTTTAGTAATCACAGACAGTGACATTAGATAAGTGGAATAAACATATTTTGTGTGTTCTAAAATTAAGGAGAGTCATGGAAATCTTAAAATAGACCCAATTTGATCTTACAGATATGAAAACCACAGTGTCAGATGAAGCCCATTTTAAGGGTTTCCTGATGGCTCAGCCAGTAAAAAAAAAAAAAAAAAAAAAAAAAAACAACATAGCAGACCAGAAATCAATCCCTGGGTTGGGAAGATCCCCTGGAGAGGGGAATGGCAGCCTGCTCCAGTATGCTTGCTTGGAGAATCCTCATGGACAGAGAAGCCTGGCAGGCTACAGTCCATGGGGTCACAAATAGTTTGGCATGGCTGAACAATGAAGCACAGCACAGCACATCACATTGAATGTTTGTGAAAGAAATTCAGGTAGGGAGGAAATAGGGAGAAAGGGAAACAAGGGAAATGAAAGGAAGGAAAGAAAATCCTCCATTGCTGGTTAGAACAGCACAACCATAGATGTCCCCCAGCAGGACAGCACCACACATGTCCATCTGAATTTGAAACAACCATCTCCATCTTTGGTCCGACTCCTTCAACCAACCTCATGTGCAGGGTTATCACTAACAGGCTAATGGCCGTTGAATACTGGCCAAAAGTACAGATGCTAAATATTATAGCAACTGCATACACTAATAACAAAAATAAAATAAAATCAAGCTGATGTGAAATTATATTTGTCTCTGAGTTATCTGATAGTGTGGTCAGAGAGGGCAGAGAAGGGATAAGTGTGTGAGGAGGGAGGGAGATGGCTTCTGTGGAATTGGAGAGTTGACAAGAACATCCAGGTTGACAGAAAATAGGGGGAAGAACTCGTTCCAGACTGAGCTTCAAAGACACAATTCCCATGGGAGAAGCCGAAGAGAACTTCGGGTTTCTCGTGCGAGTGCAGAGATGGACACTTAGCTGGGGAGCTTGGTCGTGTGTGGTGTCACTGCCATTTGTTCAAAAGGCATACAAAGATAAGGTGTCCATAGGTTCGTGGATTTATCTCTGGGCTTTCTATTCTGTTCCATTGGTCTATATTTCTGTCTTTGTGCCAGTACCACACTGTCTTGATGACTGTGGCTTTGTAGTAGAGTCTGAAGTCAGGCAGGTTGATTCCTCCAGTTCCATTCTTCTTTCTCAAGATTACTTTGGCTATTCGAGGTTTTTTGTATTTCCATACAAATTGTGAAATTCTTTGGTCTAGTTCTGTGAAAAATACCGTTGGTAGCTTGATAGGGATTGCATTGAATCTATAGATTGCTTTGGGTAGAATAGCCATTTTGACAATATTGATTCTTCCAATCCATGAACACGGTATGTTTCTCCATCTGTTTGTGTCGTCTTTGATTTCTTTCATCAGTGTTTTATAGTTTTCTATGTATAGGTCTTTTGTTTCTTTAGGTAGATATAGGGCTCCTAGTATTTTTATTCTTTTTGTTGCAATGGTGAATGGTATTGTTTCCTTAATTTCTCTTTCTTTCTGTTTTTTTTTCATTGTTAGTATATAGGAATGCAAGGATTTCTGCTGATATTAATTTTATATCCCTGCATGAGGTACCATTACACACCAGTCAGGATGGCTGCTATCCAAAAGTCTACAAGCAATAAATGCTGGAGAGGGTGTGGAGAAAAGGGAACCCTCTTACACTGTTGGTGGGAATGCAAACTAGTACAGCCACTATGGAAAACAGTGTGGAGATTCCTTAAAAAACTGGAAATAGAACTGCCATATGACCCAGCAATCCCACTTCTGGGCATACACACTGAGGAAACCAGATCTGAAAGAGACACGTGCACCCCAATGTTCATCGCAGCACTGTTTATAATAGCCAGGACATGGAAGCAACCTAGATGCCCATCAGCAGATGAATGGATAAGGAAGCTGTGGTACATATACACCATGGAATTATTACTCAGCCGTCAAAAAGAATTCATTTGAACCAGTCCTAATGAGATGGATGAAACTGGAGCCCCTTATACAGAGTGAAGTAAGCCAGAAAGATAAAGAACATTACAGCATACTAACACATATATATGGAATTTAGAAAGATGGTAACGATAATCCTATAGGCAAAACAGAAAAAGAGACACAGAAATACAGAACAGACTTTTGAACTCTGTGGGAGAAGGTGAGGGTGGGATGTTTTCAAAAGAACAGCATGTATACTATCTATGGTGAAAACAGATCACCAGCCCCAGGTGGGATGCATGAGACAAGTGCTCCGGCCTGGTGCACTGGGAAGACCCAGAGGAATCGGGTGGAGAGGGAGATGGGAGGGGGGATCGGGATGGGGAATAGGTGTAAATCTATGGCTGATTCATATCAATGTATGACAAAACCCACTGAAATGTGAAGTAATTAGCCTCCAACTAATAAAAAAATTAAAAAAAAAATCTGTATCTCTTTTGCTGTCTCCCATATAGGGTTATCATCTCCCTTTTCCTAAATTCATTATATATACCTTAGTATAGTCTATTGGTGTTTTTCTTTCTGACTTACTTCGCTCTGTATAATAAGCTCCAGTTTCATCCACCTCATTAGAATGGATTCACATGTGTCCTTTTTAATGGCTGAGCAATTCTCCATTGTGTCTGTGTACCACAGCTTTCTTACCCATTTGTCTGCTGATGGATATCTAGGTTGCCTGCATGCCCTGGTTTTTGTAAACAGTGCTGTGATGATCATTGGGGCACACGTGTCTTTTTCACTTCTGGGTGAATCAGGATTTGAATGAGGAGAAACCATGACTATTAGCCTGTTAGTGGTAAACCCTGCACATGAGTTTGGTTGAAGGAGTGGGACCAAAATTGGAGATGGTTGTTACAAACCGGATGAGAGTGCTCTGATGGCCATGTGGGGTGCTGTCCTGCTGGGGGACATCTCTGGTTGCTCTGTTCTCACCAGCTATGGAGAATTTTCTTTCCTTCCTTTCATTTCCCTGGTTTCCTTTTCTCCCTCTTTCATCCCTACCTGAATTTCTTTCACAAACATTCAATGTTGTGCACTGTGTTGTGCTTCATTGTTCAGCCATGTCCAACTCTTTGTGACCCCATAGACTATAGCCCGCCAGGCTCTCTGTCCATGGGGATTCTCCAGGCAAGCATACTGGTGCAGGCTGCAGTTGCCCACTCCAGGGTAACTTCGCAACCCAGGGATTGAATCCTGGTTTCCCATGTTGCAAATAGGTTTTTTTTTTTTTTGTTTTTTGTTTTTTGTTTTTTTTTACTATCGGAGCCATCAGGAAACCCTTAAAATGAATTTATCTGACACAATGTTTTTCATATCTGTAAGATCAAATACGGTCTATTTCCTGATTTCCATGACTCTGTTTATTTTTAGAACACACAAAACACATTTATTCCAAGTATCCTAATGTCTCTGTCAGCAATTACTAAAATCTATGCCATTTCTGACTTAGTTTTAGTTCTCAAGGGAATTTTAGTATGATTTTTCTTACCTTCCTTCGATTTAATGTTCTTAACGTTGTTCGGGGCTAGTTCCATACACGTCTTGTGCATTGGCTGCTTATGTCTTTAAACATGTCTTCATAAATTTTATGAACAGTGATACATCTTTCTTATAAATTGTTGGCTCCTCGCTCTTGCCCATTTTTCTATCAGGTTTTAAGATCTTCTAAAAATTCTAAGAGTCATCTTTTAGGTTTGTTTGCAGCATGCTTTTTCTACGCCTTATAATATTCAGCAGTGTGATGGACCCTGGGTAAGTAAACAACAAATGGACAACAGGATGTGAACTCTTCACAGGAAACCAAGGAAGACCCACTAAGCCAACAAACTGTCCCCAGGGCTGCACCTCATGCTGGTTGACCCTACGAGTCAATTAGACAAACGAGGACTGAGGTGGAGCACACAATCCATTCCCCTTTCCTCCAGAGCCAACCAGCTCAATGAGAGTCCATGAGAACTAGATGCACAGGACAGGATGACTGAGTGTTTCGTCCAAGAAGCTGGAAGCTTGTGGCAGCTGCTCATGGAAATGAATTCCACCTTGGTTTTGGCTGTGAGGTAAGCTCCAAGGGAGCTTCCTGCAAGAAAACAAGATGAGAAAAGAGATTTGTGAGGGCACGTGTTGAGAAGACCTTTGCACACAAGGCTCACACAGCTCTGGACAAGCTCCACCCCTTGCTGGGAATACTAATCGGCCTCAGGTGGGCATTTCCTGCATGGGATCTCCCACCACAACATGAAATATGCATTTCTCTGCCCCTTCCCCATCACCGTCTTCAACCCAAGCCTGGGTAGTACTCCTAGCGAGGTGGCCCTGAGTCCTAGACTTGAAACGAGACTGCTCCGTGTGGAGCTAGGGCAAGTGTATTCACTGCATTCTCACAGCCTGAAGACAAGGGTTTCCGACTGGATACCAGAAAACGGAGGCAAGCTCCGGGAATACTTAGACACGGAGGCGGGATGGAAAGGTTTCTGTCGGATGGCCCAGAATTCAATGGGCTTCAAGGTGCATTAAGACTACATTGCAGGACGAACGAGCAATGATTCTCACTTCCACAGACACTTAAACACAACCTAGTTGGCATGGAGGAAGTTTAGGCAAGATAAGAAAAGCTAGATAATAGTGAAAGCTGAGAGAGAACAGAATGAATGCCGGAGGAGTGTGGCTGTGGTTCAAGGATTGGAGGAGATGCACTCTGCCTGCTGTGTGACCCATCAAAGTTGACATAGAGGTGAGGGAGGTGAGTTTGAAGTGCGTCTTTAGCGGATTGCTAATGCCTCGTTTCTCACGGCAAATCATCTGATTTGCTTCCCATCCTCCGCTAGACATGTCAGGATAGGGCTCTAAGATGTAAAAGCTCAGCCAAGGCCACCATTGGCTGGGGAAATGATTTGCTGGGCTCATAAAATATGAGGGTGAGGCTCCATGGGGACGGGTATATGTAGGAGAGCTCAGGGGCTCTGAGTAGATCACTGTGAGTCCTCCAAATGACTGAGGTGACTGGGAAGCCACAAGGCTCCAGAGTAGTTATGGAACACCCACCTCCTGTTTCCCAGGAGAAGATGAAGACCTCGTATCTATTGAGGTCCAGAAAAAAATGTCAACGTGAACTGAACCCAGCCAAACTCCACTTGCCCATTGATCCCACCCCAGAAGACAACCTTCCCTTTCCTTGCCTGGCACATAACCCTTCTCTGCCCACACCCCTTTTCCTGAAGTCATGGTTTCCATCTGTCTTCACACTCTTCCCTAATCCAGTGCCATTCTTGCTCCCTGTCTTGTTTTCTCCAGGTGGTCAGCGTAACCGTGAGGGTGAGTAATCCCATTCCGGCAAAGCTGCCCAAGAAAACTTCTCTGAAAACTCCCCCCACAAAAAAGCTTAAGAAAATCAGATGCTCAAAGCTCAGTAGCCAGAATTCCAGGGCGAATGAACAGCTGAATCAGAAGTAACCAGAGGAGTTCCCAAAGACCATGGAGACCCCTGCCATTCCAGCTAATCAGAATGAATCAGAGGAGGTCACAGAGACCATGGAGATCCCAGCATTTCCAGCTAGTCAGAATGAAAGAGAGGAAGTCCCAGAGACCATGGAGACACCTGCATTGCCAGCTAATCAGAATGAAAGAGAGGAAGTCCCTGAGACCATGGAGACGCCTGCCATTCCAACTAATCAGAACAAACCAGAGGAAGTCCCAGAGACCATGGAGACCCCTGCCATTCCAGCTGGACCTGTGGGCAGCCAGTGACCTCGGGGCATGGCTAGACACCTCAGAAATGCTTCGGGGTCTGGCCGCTGAGTACTGGCGAAAGGTACAGATGTTGAATATTATAGCAACTGCATAGAATTATAACGAAATTAAAATCAAGCTGATGTGAAATTATGTTTGTCTCTGAGTTCTCTGATTGTGGGGGGCAGATAGAGCAGAGAGGGCAGAGAAGGTATAAATGTGTGAGGAGGGAGGGAGATGGCTTCTGTGGAGTTGAGATGGTACCAGAAGGTCCAGGTTGCCAGAAAGTAGGGGCAAGAACTGATTCCAGGCTGAGCTTCAAAGACACACTTCCCATGGGAGAAGAGGAAGAGGACTTGGAGTTTCTCTGTGAGAGTGCAGAGATGGACACTTAGGTGGGGAGCTGTGTCCTGTGTGGGGAGGGGCAGTGTCATTTGTTAAAAAGGCATTCAAAGGAGCTGCCCCATCAAAAGAATGAAATATTGACATTTGCAGCAACAGGGAAGGTAGAATATTGTGTAAAATACTTCAGACAGAGATGGACAAATACTGTATGATATCACTTATAGAATGCAAACATACTGCAAAGTAGAGAATATGATAAAAATGGAGGTGCACAAATATAGAGAAGCATCTACTCGTTACCATCAGGGAGAGGAAGAGGTCGGGGCAATATAGAGGTGGGGGAGTGGGAGGCACACAGTGATAGTTAGGTGGAAGATGAGCTCAGGGACGCATTGTACAACGTGGCGAAAAGAACCAGGAGTTTGTCATAACTATAAATGGAAAGCAAGCTTTAACAGTTGTATAATCAGAAAGAAAAGGAAAGAAAGGGGGGCGAGGAAGGAGGGAATAAAAAAAGGAAAAGAAGTGCGTTTTTGTAGGTCAAGAAGTCAATACTTATTAGGCCCTTTTTATCAAAGGATTCTATTTTATTTTATTTTATTTATTTTAATTGGTGGGTATTTACCTTACAATACTGTGGTGATTTTTGCAATACATTGACAATAATCAGCCATTGGCGTTCATGTATACCCCATCCCGATTCCCCCTCACATGTTCCTCCCAATCAAATCCCATTGGGTCAGCCCAGTGAACCACTCCTGGGCATCCTGTCTTATGCATCGAACATGGACTGGCTATCCCTTTCACATATGATAATATACATGTTTCAATGCTCTTCTCTCAAATCATCTGACCCTCGCCGTCTCCCCCAGAGTCTAAAAGACTGTTCTGTAAATCTGTGTCTCTTTTGCTGTCTCCCATATA
The DNA here is from genome assembly GCF_019320065.1 of Cervus canadensis. Classification (NCBI taxonomy): domain Eukaryota; kingdom Metazoa; phylum Chordata; class Mammalia; order Artiodactyla; family Cervidae; genus Cervus; species Cervus canadensis. The sequence goes on from NC_057419.1 coordinate 2,965,755, forward strand.
GGGTTACCATCTCCATCTTCCTACATTCAATATGCCTTAGTATATTGTATTGGTGTTTTTCTTTCTGACTTACTTCGCTCTGTATAATACTCTCCAGTTTCATCCATCTCATTAGAAAGGATTCACATGTGTTCTTTTTAATGGCTGAGCAAATTCCATTGTGTCTATGTACCACAGCTTTCTTACCCAGTTGTCTGCTGATGGACATCTAGATTGCTTCCATGCCCTGGTTATTGTAAACAGTAGTGTGATGAATTTTGGGTCACACGTGTCTTTTTCACTTCTGGGTGAATCAGGTTTTGAATGAGGAGCAACCATGATGACTATTAGACTGTTAGAGGTAAACCCTGCACATGAGTTTGTTTAAAGGAGGGGACCAAAGTTGGAGGTGGTTGTTTCAAACCAGCTGAGTGTGCTCAGATGGACATGTGTTGTGCTGTCCTGCTGGGGGACATCTCTGGTTGCTCTGTTCTCACCAGCAATGGAGGATTTTTTTTCCTTCCTTTCATTTCCCTTGTTTCCTTTTCTCCCTCTTTCCTCCCTATCTGAATTTGTTTCACAAACATTCAAAGTGCTGCGCTGCGCTGTGCTTCATTTTCCAGCCATGTCCACCTCTTTGTGACCCTATGGACTGTAGCCCGCCAAGCTCCTCTTTCCTTGGGGATTCTCCAGGAAAGCATACTGGAGCAAGCTACCATTCCCCCCTCCAGGGGATCTTCCCAACCCAGGGATTGAATCCTTGGTCTCCCATGTTGCAGGTTTTTTTTTTTTTTTTTTCCCCCTACTATCTGAGCAATCACTAAACCCTTAAAATCGTCTTCATCTGACATTCTGGTTTTCATATCTGTACGATCAATTGGGGTCTCTTTTAGGATTTCCATGACTCTCTTTATTTTTAGAACATGCAAAACACATTTATTCCAAGTATCCTAAAGTCTCTGTCTGCAATTAGTAAAATCTATGCTATTTCTGCCTGAGTTTCAGTTCTCAAGGGCAATTTAGTATGATTTTCCTTACTTTAGTTAGATTTAATATGTTCTTAACATGTTTCGGGGCTATTTCCGTACTCTTCCTGTGAATTGGCTGTTCATGTCTTTAAATATGTCTTCATAAATTTAAAGGCCAGTGATACATTTTTCTTATAAAGTGTTGGTTTGTGCCTCTTGCCCATATTTCTATAAGGTTTTAAGATCTTCTAAAAATTCTAAGAGTCATCTTTTGGGTTTGTTTACAGCGTGCTTTTCTACCTCTTAAAATGTTCAGCAGTGTGATGGACCCTGGGTGAGTAAGCAACAAATGGACAACAGGATGTGAACACTTCACAGGAAATCCAGGAAGACCCACTAAGCCAACAAATTTTTCCCAGGGCTGTACCTCAGGCTGGTTGACCCTACGAGTCAATTGGACAAACGAGGACTGAGATGGAGCACACAATTCATTCCCCTTTCCTCCAGAGCCAACCAGCTCAATGAGAGACTGCGGGAACTAGATGCACAGGACAGGATGACTCAGTGTTCCGTCCAAGAAGCTGGAAGCTTGTGGCAGCTGCTCATGGAAATGAATTCCACCTTGGTTTTGGCTGTGAGGTAAGCTCCAAGGGAGCTTCTAGCAAAAAACAAGATGAGAAAAGAGATTTGTGAGGGCACCTGTTGAGAAGACCTTTGCACACAAGGCTGACACAGCTCTGGGCAAGCTCCACCCCTTGTTGGGAATAATAATCAGCCGCAGGTGGGCATTCCCTGCAATGGATCCCTCAGCACCACTTGAAACATGCATTTCCCTTCCCCATCCTCATCACCATGTTCAAACCCAAGCCAGGGAAGTACTCCTAGTGAGGTGACCCTGAGTCCTAGACTGGAAACGAGACAGCTATATGTGCAGAAACGGCAAGTTTATTCATTGCATTCTCACAGCCTGAAGACAAGGGTTTCCGACTGGAGACCAGAAAATGGAGGCGAGCTCCGGGAACACTGAGACAAGGAGGGGGGATGGAAAGGTTTCTGGCAGCTGGCCCAGATATCAATGGGCTTCAAGGTGCTTTAAGACCAAACTACAGGACGAACGAGCAATTTTTCTCACTTACACAGACACTTAAAACCAACCTAGTTGTAATGGAGGGAGTTTAGGCAAGATATGAAAAGCTAGATAATGATGAAAGCTGAGAGAAAACAGAATGAATTGCCGAGGAGTGTGGCTGTGTGGCAAGGTTTGGAGGAGATGCCCTCTGCCTGCTCTGTGACCCATCAGAGTTGACATAGAGGTGAGGGTGGCAGGTGAGTTTGGAGGCCTCTTGAGGGCATTACTAATGCCTCATTTCTCCCAGCAAATCATCTGAATTGCTCCCCTTCCTCCGCTAGACATGTCAGGATGGGGCTTTGTAATGTCAAAGCTCACCCAGGGCCACCATTGGCTGGAGAAGAGACTTCCAGACCTCATAAAGCATAAGGGTGAAGCTCCATGGGGATGGGCATATATAGGGGTGCTCAGGGGCTCTGAGAAGACCACTGTGAGTCCTCCAAATGACTGAGGTGACAGGGGAAGCCACAACGTTCCAGAGTAGTTATGGAACACTCACCACCTTTTATCCAGGAGAAGATGAAGACCTCCTATCAATTGAGGTCCAGAAAATATATCATGGTGAACTGAACCCAGCCAAACTCCTCTAGCCCATCGACCCTAACCCAGAAGACACCCTCCCCCTTCCTTCCTTTCTCCTGAAGCCATCGTTCCCACCTGTCTTCACACTCTTCCCTAAACCAGTGCCATTCTTGCTCCCTGTCTTGTTTCCTCCAGGTGGCCAGGGTAACCGTGTGGGTGAATAATCCCATTCTTGCAAAGCTGCCCAAGAAAACTTCTCTGAAAACTCCCACCATAAAAAAGCTTAAGAAAATCTGATGCTCAAAACTCTGTAGCCAGAGTTGCAAGCCGAATGAACAGCTGAATCAGAAGGAACCAGAGGAGGTCCCAGAGACCTTGGAGTCTCCTGCCATTCCAGGTAATCAGAAGGAACCAGAGGAGGTCCCAGAGACCATAAAGACCCCAGCGATTCCAGCTAATCAGAATGAACTAGAGGACGTCCAATAGACCATGGAGACTCCTGCCATTCCAGCTAATCAGAACGAACCAGAGGAGGTCCCAGAGACCTTGGAGACCCCTGCCATTCCAGCTGGACCAGTGGGCAGCCAGTGACTTTGGGGCATGGCCAGAGACCTCAGAAATGCTCGGGTGTCTCGCCGATTCGTACTGGCCAACAGTACAGATGCTGAATATTATAGCAACTGCATACATTAATAACGAAAATAAAATACAATCAACCTGATGTAAAATTATATTTGTCTCTTAGTTCTCTGATAGTGGCGGGAAGAGTGGTCAGCGAGGGGATAAGTGTGTGAGGAGGAAGGGAGATGTCTTCTGAGGAGTTGCATATGGGACCAGAAGGTCCAGGTTGCCAGTAAGTAGGGGGAAGTACTGGTTCCAGACTGAGCTTCAAAGACACACTTCCTATGGGAGAAGAGGAAGAGGACTTGGAGTTTCTCTTTGTGAGTGCAGAGATGGACACTTAGCTGCGGAGCTGTGTCCTGTGTGTGGGGACAGTGCCATTTGTTAAAAAGGCATAGAAAGGAGCAGCCTCATCAAAAGAATGGAATATTGACATTTGCAGCAACATGGAAGGTAGAATTTTGAGTAAAATACCTCAGACAGCGATTGACAAATACTGTATGATATCACTTATAGAATATAAACATACCACAAATAACAGAATATGATAAAAATAGAGGCGCACAGATATAGAGACGCATCGACTGGTTACCAGCGGGGAGGGGAAGACGGAGGGGCAATACAGAGGTGGGGGAGTGGGAGGCACGCAATGTTAGTTAGGTGGAAGATGAGCTCAGGGATGCATTGTACAACATGGGGAATAGAGCCAAGACTTCCTTATAACTATAAATGCAAAGCAAGCTTTAACAGCTGAATAAAGAGAAAGAAATGGAAAGAAAGTGCGGGGAGGAAGGAGGGAAGAAAGATAGAAAGAATGGCATTTTTGGAGGTTAAAAAGCCAATACTGATTAGGCCCTTTTTGGCAAAGGAATGTATTCTAGTTTATTTTATTTATTTAAATTGGTGGGTAATTACTTTACAATATTGTGCTGTATTTTCCATACATTGACATGAATCACCCAATGGATATACATGTGTTCCCCATCCTGATCCCCCCTCCCACCTCTCTCCCCATCCCATCCCTCTGGGTCGGCCCAGCGCACCAACATTGAGCACCCGTCTTATACATTGAACATGGGCTGTCTATCCCTTTCACCTATGATAATATACATGTTTCAATGCCATTCTCTCAGACCATCCCACCCTAGCCGTCTCCCACAGAGTCCAAAAGACTCTTCTGTAAATCTGTGTCTCTCTTGCTGTCTCCCATATGGGTTATCATCTCCATCTTCCTAAATTCAATATATATGCCTTAGTATAGTGTATTGGTGTTTTTCTTTCTGACTTACTTCGCTCTGTATAATAGGCTCCAGTTTCATCCATCTCATTAGAATGGATTCACATGTGTTCTTCCTAAGGGCTGAGCAATATTCCATTGTGTCTATGTAGCACAGCTTTCTTATCCATTTGTCTGCTGATGGACGTCTAGATTCCTTCCATGCCCTGGTTATTGTAAACAGTGTTGTGATGAACATTGGGGCACACGTGTCTTTTTTACTTCTGGATGAATCAGGATTTGAATGAGGAGAAAACATGATGACTATTAGCTTGTTAGTGGTAAACCCTGCACATGAGTTTGGTTGAAGGAGTGGGACCAAAGTTGGAGATGGTTATTTCAAACCGTCTGAGAGTGCTCAGATGGCCATGTGGGGTGCTGTCCTGCTGGGGGACATCTCTGGTTGCTCTGTTCTCACCAGCAACAGAGGATTTTCTTTCCTTCCTTTCATTTCCCTTGTTTCCTTTTCTCCCTCTTTCTCCCTAGCTGCCTTTTTTCACAAACATTCTATGTGCTGTGCTGTGCTGTGATTCTTTGCTCAGCCAGGTCCAACTATATTTGACCCCATGGACCTTAGTCCTCCAGGCTCCTCTGTCAATGGGGATTCTCCCAGCAAGCATACTGGAGCAGGTTGCCATTCCCCTCTCCAGGGCATCTTCCCAACCCAAGGACTGAATCCTGGTCTCCCATGTTGCAGGTGTTTTTTATTATTATTATTATTTTTTAATGTCTGAGGCATCCGGAAACCCTTAAAATGGGCTTAATCTGACACTATTTTTTTCATATCTGTAAGATAAAATGGGGTCTATTGTACGATTTCCATGTCTTTCCTTACTTTTAGAAAACAAAAAACACAGTTACTCCATGTATCTTACAATCTCTTTCTGCAATTTCTAAAATCTATGCCACTTCTACCTGAGTTTCAATTCTCAAGGGAATTTTAGTATGATTTTCTTTATCTTCATGAGATTTAATATGTTCTCAACATAGTTGCGTGCTAATTCCATGCTCCTCTTGTGAATTGGCTGCTAATGTCTTTAAACATGTCTTCATAAATTTAAAGGTCCGTGATACATCTTTCTTATAAACTGTTGGCGCGTGCCTCTTGCCCATTTTTCTATCAGGTTTTAAGATCTTCTCAAATGTCTAAGAGTCATCTTTTGGGATTGTTTCCAGTGTGCTTTTTCTACCTCTTAAAATGTTCAGCAGTGTGATGGACCCTGGGCAAGTAAGCAACAAGTGGAAAACAGGTTTGAACACTTCACAGGAAACCCAGGAAGACCTACTAAACCAACAAACCCCAGGGGTGCACCTCAGGCTGGTTGACCCTACGAGTCAATTGGAAAAACGAGGACTGAGGTGCAGCACAGAATCCATTCCCATTTCCTCCAGAGCAAAGCAGCTCAATGTGAGACCATGGGAACTAGATGCACAGGACAGGATGACTCAGTGTTTCATCCAAGAGGCTGGAAGCTTGTGGTAGCTACTAATGAAAATGAATTCCACCATTGTTTTGGCTGTGAGGTAAGCTCCAAAGGAGCTTCCAGAAAGAAAACAAGATGAGAAGAGAGATTTGTGAGGGCAAGTGTTGAGAAGACCTTGGCAAACAAGGCTCACAAAGCTCTGGGCAAGCTCCACCTCTTTCTTGGAATACTAATCAGCCGCAGGTGGGCATTTCCTGCATGGGATCCCCCAGCACAACCTGAAACATGCATTTCTCTGCCCCTTCCACATCACCCTGTTCAAACACAAGCTTGGGTAGTACTCCAAGGGAGGTGACCCGGTGTCCTAGACTTGAAATGAGACAGCTATGTGTGGAGCAAGGACAAGTGTTTTCACTGCATTCTCACAGCCTGAAGACAAGGATTTCCGAATGGAGACCGGAAAACGGAGGTGAGCTCTGGGAACACTGAGACAGGGACGCGAGATGGAAAGGTTTCTGTCGATTGGCCCAGAATTCAGTGGGCTTCATGGTGCATTAAGACCACATTGCAGGACGAACGAGCAATGATTCTTGCTTCCATAGACACTTAAACAAATCCTAGTTGTCATGGAGGGAGTTTAGGAAAGATATGAAAAGCTAGATAATGGTGAAAGCTGAGAGAGAACAGAATGAATGCCCGAGGAGTGTGGCTGTGGGGCAAGGCTGGGAGGAGATGCACTCTGCCTGCTGTGTGACCCATCAGAGTTGACATAGAGGTGAGGATGGCAGGTGGGTTTGGAGGTCTCTTTAGGGCATTACAAATGCCTCATTTCTCCCTGCAAATCATCTAAATTGATACCCAACCTCCGCTAGACATGTCAGGGTGCAGCTTTGTGAAGTCAAAGCTCACCGAGGGACTCCATTGGCTGGGGAAAAGACTTGCTGACCTCATAAAGCATGAGGGTGAGTCTCCATGGGACGGGTATATAAGGGTGCTCAGGGTCTCTGAGGAGACCTCTGTGAATCCTCCAAATGTCTGAGGTGACTGGGAAGCCACAGGTTCCAGAGTAGTTATGGAACACCCACCTCCTGTTACCCAGGATAAGATAAAATCCTGCTATCAACTGAGGTCCAGAGAAAATGTCAAGGTGAGATGAACCCAGCCAAACTCCTCTAGCCCATGGACCCCACCCCAAAAGATACCCTCCCCTGTCCTTGCCTGGCACATAACCCTTCTCTGCCCACACCCCTTTTCCTGAAGCCATCATTCCCACCTGTCTTCACACCCTTCCCTAAACCAGTGCCATCTTGCTCACTCTGTTCTTTTGTCCAGGTGGCCATGGTAACCGGGAGTGTGAATAGTCTCATTCCCGCAAAGCTGCCCATGAAAACTTCTCATAAAACTCCCACCACAAAAAAGCTTCAGAAAATCTGATGCTCAAATCTCTGTAGCCAGAGTTCCAAGGCGAATGAACAGCTGAATCAGAAGGAACCAGAGGAGGTCCCAGAGATCATGGAGACCCCCGCCATTCCAGCTAATCAGAATGAACCAGTGAAGGTCCCAGAAACCATGGAGACCCCTGCCATTCCAGCTGGACCGGTGGCAGCCATTGACTTCGGGTCATGTCTAGACACCTCAGATATGCTCAGGGGTCTCGCCGCTGAGGACTGGCCAATAAGAGAGATGCTGAATATTATAGCAACTGCATACTTAATAACAAAAATAAAATAAAATCAACCGGACGTGAAATTATGTTTGTCTGTGAGTTCTCTGATAGTGGGGGGCAGAGAGGGCAAGGAAAGGATAAGTGTGTGAGGAGGGAGGGAGATGGATTCTGTGGAGTTGGAGATGGTACCATAAGGTCCAGGTCGCCAGAAAGTAGGGGGAACAACTGGTTCCAGAATGAGCTTCAAAACCACACTTCCCATGGGAGAAGAGGGAGAGGACTTGGAGTTTCTCTGTGTGAGTGCAGAGATGGACACTTAGCTGGGAAGGTGTGTCATGTGTGGTGGGGCAGTGCCGTTTGTTCAAAAGGCATGCAGAGGAGCTGCCCCATCAAAAGAATGGAATATTGACATTTGCAGCAACATGGAAGGTAGAATATTGACTAAAATAACTCAGATAGTGATAGACAAATACTGTAAGATATCACTTATAGATGTTCTGCCCATAGTCGAGATCCCAGATTGGGAAAGGAGATTCCTCTAGACAATGCAACTTGCATTAGGGGAATTTATTACTGACTCGAACCAGGGACTTTCACCCTCACCAAGGTTGTGAGGACGAAAAGGCCCCGAGCCCCAGTTCTCTCGGGTATTTATTGGGTACAATCGGGTAGTTGGCGCAAGCAGATTGGTTACACAGTTGCAAGGCAATTTTTGTTGGCCCAATCCTTGTGGGCTTTCAGCTTTCCCCTGATAGGTTCCCTTTTTTTTCTAGGCACATGTTGATTGGCTGGCTCTAGGTGGCCTGATAATTATGTTACACCGGGAAACCAGGCCTACTCCAAATCTAGGCTGCCTGTCTTGGCGTTAGCCGTGGCAGCCTCACATTTGCCCCTGTCTTTGTACTTTTTGTAGAATCTTTCTCTCTACCCTGTGAAATTGGCTGATATTGTTGTCTCAATGCCATAATTTCGATAGTATTTAGGCGCTCTCTAATAAATGAGACCAGACGGTTTATAATGCATGCCCCAAAGGTCAGTAACATTATTAATATTATGAGTGGACCCAGGAGGGTGGAAATCAAAGTGGTCAACCAGGGGGAGCACTGAAACCAAGATTCAAACCAGCCTTGTTGGGCTTTTCGTTCTCTCTTCCAGTGGGCTAGTCTCTCTCTTACTTTCTGGAGAGATTTTTGTACCATCCCTGAATGGTCGATATAGAAACAGCATTCTTCTCCCGGTGCTGCACATAATCCTCTTTGTTGCAGAAACAACAAATCGAATCCTCTCTTATTCTGTAACACTACTTCAGCCAAGGAGCTCAATATCTCCGTCTATTGCAGCCCTTAGCTGATTATACTGTTTATCTTGCAACGTTAAGGCTGTAATCTCACTTCCCGTTTTTAAGGACCCAATAGGACTGCCAAAGTCAGGGCAGTGATTGGTTCTCGTTTTACCCTATATTGACCCGATGGGTCTAACCGAGGTTGCAGCTCTTCCTTTGAGTAATAGTTTAGCTGGGGGATCAGGTGGACTAGGACACAGAAATCTTGGGAGGCATTAAGTGCTGCCTTATGGACACATGGTGTTAGTCTGGCGGAGCAAGTCTACCACCCGTTTTCTGGCAGAAGTACCCACCTGTGAGTAGAACTGGGGAGGCTAGTCCTAAGGACTGAATTATTATCACCTAGGTGTTGATAATCTTAGGGATAGTTCCTATACAGGTGCCTATGCCCGTAATGGAGCCTACTGTCAACCAGCCAGACCCAGGTTGTTGCTGCCATCTGCAGGCCGACACATATTATAGCAAAGCCAGCAACCGTTTGTTAAGTCCGGACGAGAGTCATTTAGTGTGAGATTGGCTGAGGAGATCATTTTCATCAGGGGGTCTGTTCCTGGGGACATGTTAACCCTGGGGGGTCCCACGGTGCATGGAGTCAGTCTATTAGGAAGTCTTTGGGGTTGTTCTATCACCTGGTTTGGTCCTAACGCTACTTTCGGTGCCAAATAGAGCGGTCCCTGTTTTAATTGAAAATCAAACAGGAATCCTGTGTCATAGCCAGTCTTGTAAAGATGGAGGCCCCAAGCTCGGTAAATATCCCACCTGGTAAATTTTTTTCTTTTGTCTGTGAATTTGATCTGTAATGGTTAACATTGCCCGGGACTCTGTTAGTTGGACATTTCCGGGAATTCGGGGGTGAGTTTACCTGAATGAGGTAGTTGTCGGAGTTAGTGAGCCAATGGACTGTTCCCGTGGTTTTGCAACCCCAAGCGTCACAATAAAAATAGCCAACTTCTCCACATTTTTCAATTTGCTTCTGATCCCTTCCTCCCCCTGGGCAGACATAGACAGGCACCTGTTTGTAGTACAGGGGGCCTTTTTGCTCACAGTTACGGGTGAACAGACTGAAAGAGCCGTAGGCAAAGAACTTGGTCAGTTGGTGGGGACCAAACCCATTACCGTCAGCTGCCAACACGCATAAATCAAAAGTCAGTACTGGCCACCATGTCCCTTTGGGGGCCACGTTGGAGCTCGAATTAAGCACTTCTCCAGTCTCAGGATTGTAGATCACCCAAGTCAGGTTAGCTGGCTGATGGGGGTTGTGGCTGGTTGTTCCTGGGCCGATGAAAACTGTTATCAGCAGGAGAGTTAAGAGGTCTCCCATCGTACGAGTTTCAGTTTCAAAGGATTTGACAGGTGAGGTCTTGCCTTCCATTCTGCTTGTGCCTTCTCTTGTTCTTCAGGGGTGGCTTGCCGCAAGTGATTGCAGTGAACCCAGGGCCCAATCCCGTCCACCTTAACAGCAGTAGGAGTGGTAAGGAGAACAACATAAGGGCCTTTTCATCTAGGTTCTAATGCTTTAGATTAGTGTCGTTTTACCCAAAGCCAATCACCCGGGCCAATATTACGTGAGGGGATGGTCCCCTTGCTTGGACCCTCATGTATGTCTCGAATTAATTTCCAAACATGGCTATGCGCCTTACTTAATGCCATCAGTGTTTGCTGGAATTGTCCCAAGGTAGGGGGTGGTAGGCACTTTTCCTTGAATATAGGACACACAGGAGGGGATCTTCTATACAGAATCTCAAAAGGGGTAAGATTCAGCTTATAAGGGGTGTTACGCGCTCAAAAGAGCGCAAAGGGAAGGAGGGTCACCCAGTCCCCACCAGTCTCTATTGCCAACTTTGTCAAAGTTTTTTTAGGGTCTGATTATTTCTCTCAGCCTGTCCTGAGCTCTGGGGATTATGTTCACAATGTAACTTCCATTTTGTCCCCAGAGCTTGGGCCAATCTGGGGACCAATCTTGGGCCAAGCCAGCGCCTTGTACAATCTGGCTCACAAAGGCAGGTCCATTATCAGAGCCCATAGTCACTGGCAGCCCGTGCCTAGACACTATCTCTCCTAAGATCTTTTTAGCAACCACTGTTGCTGTCTCTCCCTTAGTGGGGAAGGCTTCTACCCACCCCGAGAAGGTATCTACCAGAACCAACGGATAGAGATACCTGTACTTTCCTGTTCTTACCTCAGTGAAATCTGTCTCTCAGTGTTGCCCAGGCTCTTTCCCTCAGTACCTCGTTCCAGTGTGCTGCCTTTTCTCTGTCTTCATCAGCTGGCATGCTTTGGAAGCCTGGATTATCTCTCGTACAGTTGCATTTTATTGAGGGAAACTCAGGCAGGCCGTCTGGAGAAGTGTCAAGGTCTTGTTGTCCCCCAAGTGTGTAGTTGTGTGCAGGTGTTCACATAGGTGATGACCCAGGATGGCAGGCAATATCAGGTTGTTGTTTTGATCTCAGTACCATCCACCTTTGTCATCCTTCTGGAGGGTGGTATCCTCGTTAATCCAAACGAGGCCAGGGAGGGAATAGTCGGGGACTGGCGGCAGAGTTCCCATATCAGGAGGTAGAAGTCCCAAGGGTAATATGGGGGCGGCATAGTCCCGGCTGGCCACTCCTTGAGCGGCCGCATCAGCAGCCCGATTGCCCCGTATCCTAGGATCTTTGCCTTTCTGGTGACCGGGGACATGTACAATTGTCAGGAGCCTGCAGATCTCGGGCAAATTCTTGACTTTTTTTCCCTCCACTGTTCTAAACCCCCTTTCCTGGTATATCGGACATTGAATATGGACAGTGCTAAAAGCATATCGACTGTCCATAAAAATGGTGACTCTCTTCCCTTTTGCTTGTTCCAGAGCCTGTATTAGGGCAATCAATTTTGCTTTTTGCACAGACGTGTTTGGGGGAAGTGTCACAGCCCATACTGTCTGTCCTGAATCATTAACTATAGCGGCTCCCGCCTTCCTTTGTCCATGTTTTACATAGCTGCTCTCATCAGTGAAGCATACTAGCTCACTGTTGTTTAGTGACACATCAGCTAAGTCTTTTCGAGCCGCCAGGGCCTCAGCCAGTATCTCACTGCAATCATGGAGAGGGTGGTCCTTCTCTGGGTTAGGTAGAAGCGTGGCTGGATTCAGGAAGCAAGGGGTCTGAAAACACACCCATGGGGCATCAAGCAGCAGGGTCTGGTAATGTGTCAAACGGGCATTGGAGATTCACTTACCCGGCGGCTGCTTTAAAACCCCTTCAATGGCGTGGGGGGTGTAAACCCAGAGTTGCTGTCCATACGTCAACTTGTCGGCATCGCGGACGAGGAGGGCAGTGTCTGCAATGATGCGGAGGCAAGGGGGCCACCCAGAGGCCACCGGGTCTAATTGCATTGAAAGCTATGCCACCTGCCGCTTCCATGGTCCCCACTCTTGCGTCAAGACCCCCTTTCCTATTCCTTGCTTTTCATCTACAAACAGCTGGAATGGCTTCTTTGGGTTAGGCAGGGCAAGGGCTGGGGCTTTTAGTAGGGCCCGTCTGAGTGTCTGGAAAGCCTGTTTCATTGGCTCAGTCCAAGTCCAGTCTGGGGTCTATCTATTATTAAACACCTTTTCAGCTGCTTTCAGTAAGTCTTGTATTGTCTGTTCTCTTAACCCCTCTATCTTTTGTAATTTTCTCTTACTATCTGGGGCTGCCTGATTCACAAACGCTAGTAGAACTGCAGCGTGTGATTCCTCAACCTGGGGGTCTATAGGTGTATATTGCCTAAAGGCTTTCATTAGCCTCTCTAGGAAGGCTGATGGGCTCTCAGTGGGCTCTTGCCTTAATGAATTTACCTTCGCCAAATTTGTCGGCTTCCTGGCTGCAGCCCACAGGCCAGCCATTAGGGTCTGGCGGTACACTTGGAGACACTCCCTACCTTCCACTTGCTCAAAATCCCACTTAGGCCGCAACAGAGGAAACCCCTCGTCCACGAGATGAGGCTGGGTGATTGGTCCCCCGTTGACCCCCCGGGACCCGATTCCGCGCCTCTGCCAGGGTTCGTTCCCATTCCTCCGTGGTGAAGAGCACCTGCAACAGCTGCTGGCAATCATCCCAGGAGGGGTTATGAGTGAACAAAATGGAATCTAAGAGGTCAATGAGGCCTTGAGCTTTCTCCGAAAAAGGAGGATTTTGGGTTTTCCAATTATACAGATCACTCGTGGAAAAGGGCCAGTACTGATAGGTTCACTCTCTGTCTGGGTTAGCTGGTCCCACTCAGACGGGGAGTGCCTGTACAGTAGATGAAGGTAACTTTGGGTCCCCATGACGTTGCTCACCCCTATTTCCTCTATTTCTTCTCTGGGGTCGGGGTTCCCTAATCTCTTCTGATTCATCGTGGGGGGGGGGGCTCTTCCCACCAGGGAAACCTGCAACGGAAGAGGGGCATGTGGCGGGGGCCTAATTTTCTTCTCTAAGTCAATCAGGTTCAGGTACGAGGATTCCTGCAAGACCGGTTTTGGGCCCTTGTTCTTCTCGGCTTCTTCTGGGGGAGTGGGGGTTTCCATAACCAGGGCTTGTACATTAGGAGAATCAGGGAGTTTGTGAACAAAAGGTTTTAACCATTCGGGCGGATTTTCGACTAGATCTTGCCAGACCATAACATATGGGACTTGGCCCGGGTGGCCCCAGGGATCAGGAGCCATAATTTTCTTTTACCACCCGAATAATAGAAGGTTGAAAAGTTCCCTCTGGAGGCCATCCAACTTGGAAGGCGGGCCACTCTGCAGAGCAAAAGGTCATTAATTTACTCCTTGTAACCAGTAGCGACAGATCATACACTCTAGCCCTGACATCTGAGAAATGATCAGTCATGAGAGACAGTGGGGTAGATTTTCCTTGCCCCATAGCGAGAGTCAGAAAAAGGTCACCGAGAATTACCACCAAAAAGTCCTATCGGGAGTGGTGGCGGCCAGGAAGTTGGGCTTGTGGTATGCTTCGTGGAACTATTTGAGTGCCTTAGTCGTTGCACGGAAGTTTACTTGTTGGGGGCGGGAACCCTAAGGGTTTTTAGCCTGTTCTGTGACCCCCTTATCCTTTTACAGGAGCCTTCCAGTGGCAGGCGCCCTATTGGCTCTTAAGTGTCTGTCCCGTGCCCACACAGACGGGTTTTTATTTGGCCAGATTCTCGGTTTAGAATACGAGAAAAAAGAAAAGAGTTTCACCTTCTTGGGCTTCCGTTACTGGGGCTGACTTGTTGGGAGGCCTTCAGAATCTGCCAGAGTGTAGGCCTGGCCGGGACTTGTCAGTTGCCCTGACAACTGTCTGCCTGTTCACTGAAACTCTCAGAAACAGAAATGAGGCTCCAAGGCTTTATAGGAGGAAGTAGACAATGAAACACCAGAGAACAACAAGACAGAAGACAATGCTGGCAGTTATACAGACGTGAAAGGGCATAGAAAAACACATAGACAGAACACATCGGCCGACAACACAGACCTGGGGGGCGGGACCCCCTGAGTCTCCCTATCCTCTGGAACAAGGGTCACCTTATCGAATGGCCTCCACTGTTCCCCAGATCCGGGCTTAGGAGAGGCGGTCTCTTTCCCGCAGAGCTGGCTGCTTACCAGGGTTTCCGCTGGCCTAGGCCTCACACCGGCCTGAACTGCCAATCCGTTCCCTCATGGAAAGCTTTCCCTCATGCCAGACATCTTCCTGCCTTTTACCAGGGCCTCGGATTTACACTGGACTTTTCCAGACCTGCCTGAGCACCGGTGCTATTACCTGTCCTTTTTCCCCTTTGTTCCAAAGAGCGTTCTTCCCCGGTCAAGGGATCCCTGACGAGCCCCCAAATATTCTGTCCGTGGTCCGGATCCCTGATCCGGAAAGAAGACTCCTCGAGACAATGCAACTTGCAATAGGGGAATTTATTACTGACTCGAACCAGGGCCTCTCACCCTCACCAAGGGTGTGAGGCCGAAAAGGCCCCGAGACCCAGTTCTCTCGAGTATGTATTGGGTACAATCGGGTAGTTGGCGCAAGCGGATTGGTTACACAGTTGCAAGGGAATTTTTGTTGGCCCAATCTTTGTGGGCTTTCAGTTTTCCCCTGATAGGTTCCCTTTTTCTTGGTAGGCACATGTTGATTGGCTGGCTCTAGGTGGCCTGATAATTATGTTACTCTGGGAAAGCAGGACTAGTCCTAATCTAGGCTGCCTGTCATGGCGTAAGCCATGACAGCCTCACAATAGAATCTAAACATACCACAAAGTAGAGAATATGATAAAAACGGAGTTGCACAGATATGGAGAAGCATCTCCTGGTTACCAGCAGGGAGGGGAATAGGGAGGGGCAATACAGAGGTGGGGGAGTGGGAGCCACGCAGTGTTAGTTAGGTGGAAGATGAAATCAGGGATGCATTGTACAACATGGGGAATAGAGCCAGGACTTTGTCATAACTATAAATGGAAAGCAAGCTTTAAAAGTTGTATAATAAGAAAGAAAAGGAAAGAAAGAGGGGAGAGGAAGGAGGGAAGAAAGAAGGAAAAGAATGGTGTTTTCGGAGGTCAAAAAGCCAATACTGATTAGGCCCTTTTTGGCAAAGAAATGTATTTTATTTTATTTTGTTTATTCTAATTGGTGGGTAATTACTTCACAATATTTAATTGGAGGGTAATTACTTTACAATATTGTGGTGGTTTTTTCCATACACTGACATGAATCAGCCATGGGAGTGCATGTATTCCCCATCCTGATTCCCCCTCACATTTTTTTCCCAAACCAATCCCTCTGAGTCAGCCCAGTGCACCAGCCCTGAGCAGCCTGTCTTGTGCATCGAATATGGACTGCCTATCACTTTCACATATGAAAATATGCCTGTTTCAATGTTATCCTCTCAGATCAACCAACCCTCACCGTCTCCCACAGAGTCCAAAAGACTGTTCTGTAAATCTGTGTCTCTTTTGCTGTCTCCCATATAGGGTTATCAACTCCATCTTCCTAAATTCAGTAAATATGCCTTAGTATAGTGTATTGGTGTTTTTCTTTCTGACTTACTTCGCTCTGTATAATAGGCTCCAGTTTCATCCACCTCATTAGAATGGATTCACATGTCTTCTTTTTAATGGCTGAGCAATATTCCATTGTGTCTATGTACCACAGCTTTCTTACCCATTTGTCTGCTGATGGACATCTAGGTTGCTTCCATGCCCTGGTTATTGTAAACAGTGCTGTGATGAACATTGGGGCACACGTGTCTTTTTCACTTTTGGATGAATCACGATTTCAATAGGAGAAAATATGATGACTATTAGCCGTTAAGTGGTAAACGCTACACATGAGTTTGGTTGAAGGAGTGGGACCATAGTTGGAGATGGTTCTTTCAAACCAGCTAAGAGTGCTCAAATGGACATGTGTGGTGCTGTCCTGCTGGGGGATATTTCTGGTTGCTCTGTTCTCACCAGCAACAGAGGATTTTCTTTCCTTCTTTCACTTCCCTTGTTTCCCTTTCTCCCTCTTTCCTCCCTACCTGCCTTTCTTTCACAAACATTCAATGTGCTGTGCTGGGCTGTGCTTCATTGTTCAGCCATGTTCAACACTTTTTGACCCCACGGACTGTATCCTGCCAGGCTCCTCTGTCCATGGGGATTCTCCAGGCAAGCACACTGGAGCAGGTTGCCATTCCCTCTCCAGGGGATCTTCCCAACCAAGGGATTGAATCCTGGTCTTCCGTGTTGCAGGTGTTTTTTTTTTTTTGTTTGTTTGTTTGTTTGTTTTACTATCTGCTACATCAGGAAATCCTTCAAATGGGCTTCAACTGTCATTACACTTTTAATATCTCTAAGATCAAAAGGGGTTTATTTTAGGATTTCCATGTCTCTCCTTACTTTTAGAACACACAAAACACAGTTATTACAATATCTTAATGTCTCTCTCTGCAACTACTAAAAGCTATGCCACTTCTGCCTGAGTTTCAGTTCTCAAGGGAATTTTAGTATGATTTTTCTTACCTTCCTTCGATTTAATATATTCTTAACATTGTTCGGGGCTAGTTCCATACTCTTCTTGTCAATTGGCTGCTCATGTCTTTAAACTTGTCTTCATAAATTTAAAGGCCAGTGATACATCTTTCTTATAAAGTGTTGGCTCATGCATCTTGCCGATTTTTCTATCAGGTGTTAATATCTTCTAAAAACTCTAAGAGACAACTTTTGTGTTTGCTTATGGCGTCCTTTTTTTACATCTTAAAATATTCAGCAGTGTGATGGATCCTGGGTGAGTAAGCAACAAAGGGACACCAGGTTTGAACACTTCACAGGAAACCCAGGAAGACCCACTAAGCCAACAAACTGTCCCCAGGGGTGCACCTCAGGCTGGTTGACCCTACCAAACAATTGGAAAAACGAGGACTGAGGAGGAGCACACAATCCGTTCCCCTTTCCTCCAGAGCCAATGAGCTCAATCAGAGACCATGGGAACTAGATGCACAGGACAGGATGACTCAGTGTTTCATCCAAGAACCTGGAAGCTTGTGGCAGCTGCTAATGGAAATGAATTCAACCTTGGTTTTGGCTGTGAGGTAAGCTCCAAGGGAGCTTCCTGCAAGAAAACAAGATGAGAAAAGAGATTTGTGAAGGGACGTGTTGAGAAGACCTTTGAACACAAGGTTCACGCAGCTCTGGGCAAGCTCCACCCCTTGCTGGGAACATTAATCAGCCGCTTTGGGGTATTTCCTGCATGGGATGCCCCAGCACAACCTGAGAAATGCATTTCTCTGCCCCATGCCCATCACCATGTTCAAACCCAAACCTGGGCAGTACTCCTGGTGAGTTGACCCTGAGTCCTAGTCTTGAAACAAGACAGCTCCATGTGGAGCAAGGGTAAGTGTATTCACTGCATTCTCACAGCCTGAAGGCAAGGGTTTTCGACTAAAGACCAGAAAACGGAGGGGAGCTCCGGGAACACTGAGACAAGGAGGCAGGATGGAAAGGTTTCTGTCCGCTGTCCCAGAATTCAATGGGCTTCAAGGTGTATTAAGACCACATTGCAGGACGAGTGAGCAATGATTCTCGCTTCCACAGACCCTTAAACACAACCTAGTTGTTATGGAGGGAGTTTAGGCAAGATATGTAAAGCCAGATAATAGTTAAAGCTGAGACAGAACAGAATGAATGCCCGAGGAGTGTGGATGTGGGGATAGGTTTGTTGGAGATGCACTCTGCCTGCTGTGTGACCCATCAGAGTTGACATAGATGTGAGGGTGGCAGGTGAGTTTGGAGGCCTCTTTAGGGCATTACAAATGCCTCATTTCTCCCAGCAAATCATCTGAATTGCTCCCCATCCTCGGCTAGACATGTCAGGATCGGGCTTTGTGATGTCAAATCTCACCCAGGGCCACCGTTGGCTGGGGAAGAGACTTGCTGACCTCCTAAAGCATGAGGGTGTGTCTCCATAGGGACGGACATATATAGGGGTGCTCAGGTGTTCTGTGCTGACCACTGAGCCCTCCAAATGACTGAAGTGACTGGGAAGCCACAAGGCTCCAGAGTAGTTATGGAACACCTACCTCCTGTAACCCAGGAGAAGATGAATACCTTCTATCCATTGAGGTCCAGAAAAAATATCAAGGTGAGCTGAACCCAGCCAAATTCCACTAGCCCATCGACCCCACCCCAAAAGACACCCTCCCCTGTCCTTGTCTGGCACATAACCCTTCTCTGCCCACACCCCTTCTCCTGAAGCCATTGTTCCCACCTGTCTTCACACTCTTCCTTAAAACAGTACCATTCTTTTCTCCCTCTCTTGTTTTCTCCACGTAGCCACGGAACCCGTGAGGGTGAATAATCCCATTCCGGCAAACCAGCACAATAACACTTCTCATAAAACTCCCACCACAAAATAAGCTTAAGAAAATCAGATGCTCAAAGCTCTGTAGCCAGAGTTCCAAGGCAAATGAACAGTTAATTAGAAGGAACCAGAAGACGTCCCAGAGACCATGGACACCCCCGCCATTCCAGTTAATCAGAAGGAATGAGAGGAGGTCCCAGTGACATTTGACAACACTTCCATTCCACCTAATAAGAATGAATCAGAGGAGGACCCAGAAACCATGGAGACCACTGCCATTCCTGTTAATCAGAAGGAACCAGAGGAAGTCCCAGCGACCATGGACAACCCTGCCATTCCAGCTAATCAGAATGAAAAAAAGGAGGTCCCAGAGACAATGGAGACCCCTGCCATTACAGTTAATCAGTAGGAACGAGAGGAGGTCCCAGAGACCATTGAGACCACTGCCATTCCAGCTAAACAGAATGAATCAGAGGAGGTCCAAGTGACCATGTAGACCCCTGCCATTCCAGTTAATCAGAACCAACCAGAGGAGGTCCCAGACACCATGGACAACACTGCCTTTCCAGCTAATCCGAATGAATCAGAGGAGGTCCCACAGACCATGGAGACCCCTGCCATTCCAGTTAATCTGAAAAAACCAGAGGAGGTCCCAGAGACCATGGAGACCCCTGCCATTACAGCTAATCAGAACAAACCAGAGGAGGTCCCAGAGAACATGGAGATCCCTGCCATTCCAGCTGGACCAGTCGACAGCCAGTGACTTCGGGGCATGGCTAGACACCTCAGATATGCTTGGGCGTTTCACCGCTGAGTACTGGCCAAAAAGTACAGATGCCGAATATTATAGCAACTGCATACACTAATAACGAAAATAAAATAAAATCAAGCTGATGTGAAATTATGTTTGCCTCTGTGTTCTCTGATATTGGGGGCAGGCAATGGATAAGTGTGTGAGGAGGGAGGGAGATGGCTTCTGTGGAGTTGGAGATGGGGCCAGAAGGTCCACGTTGCCAGAAAGTAGGGGGAAGAACTGGTTCCAGACTGAGCTTCAAAGACACACTTCCCATGGGAGAGAGGAAGAGGACTTGGTGTTTCTCTGTGTGAGTGCAGTGATGGACACTTAGCTGGGGAAATGTGTCGTGTGTGGGGAGACAATGCCATTTGTTCAAAAGGCATACAAAGGAGCTGCCCATCAAAAGAATGGAATATTGACATTTGCAGGAACATGGAAGGTAGAATATTGAGTAAAATAACTCAGACAGAGATAGACAAATACTGTATCATATCACTTATAGAATCTAAACATACCGCAAAGTAAACAATATGATAAAAAAGGAGGTGTACAAAAAAAAAAAAGGTGTAGAGATATAGAGAAGCATCTACTTGTTACCAGAGCGGAGGTGAAGAGGGAGGGGCAATAGAGAGGTGGGGGAGTGGGAGGCACTCAGTGTTAGTTAGGTGGAAGATGAGCTCAGGTATGCCTTGTACAACATGTGGAATAGAGCCAGGAGTTTGTCATAAAGATAAATGGAAAGTAAGCTGTAACAGTTTTATAATATGAAAGAAAAGGAAAGAAAGAGTAGGGAGGAAGGAGAGAAGAAAGGAAGGAAAAGAAAGGCGTTTTTGCAGGTCAAAAAGCCAATACTGATTAGCCCTTTTTGGCAAAGGAATGTAGTTTATTTTATTTTATTTTATTTTATTTTAACTGGTGGGTAATTACTTTACAATATTGCGGTGCTTTTTGCCATACTTTGACTTGAATCAGCCATGTGTGTACATGTGTTCCCCATCCTGATCCCAATCACACCTCCCACCGCATCCCATCCCGCTGAGTCAGCTCAGGGCAGAATCCCTGAGCACCCTGTCTTATGCATCGAACATGGACTGGCTATCTTTTTCACATATGATAATACACATGTTTGAATGCTATTCTCTCAGCTCATCCCACCCTCGCCATCTCCCACAGAGTCCAAAAGACTGTTCGGTAAATCTGTGCCTCTTTTGCTGTCTCCCATATAGGGTTATCATCTCCATCTTCCTAAATTCAATGTTTATGCCTTAGTATAGTGTATTGGGGTTTTTCTCTCTGACTTACTTCGCTCTATATACTAGGCTCCAGTTTCATCCACCTCATTAGAAAATATTCAAATGTGTTCTTTTTAATGGCTGAGCAATATTCCATTGAGTGTATGTAGCAGAGCTTTCTTACCCATTTGTCTGCTGATGGACATCTAGGTTGCTTCCATGTCCAGGTTATTATAAACAGTGCTGTGATGAACATTGGGGCACACGTGTCTTTTTCACTTCTGGGTGAATCAGGATTTCAATAGGAGAAACCATGATGACTATTAGCTTGTTAGTGGTAAACCCTGCACATGAGTTTGGTTGAAGGAGTGGGACCAAATTTGGAGTTCGTTGTTTCAAACTGTCTGAGAGTGCTCACATGGACATGGGGGGTTCTGTCCTGCTGGGGGACATCTCTGGTTGCTCTGTTCTCAACCAGCAATAGAGGATTTGCCTTCCTTCCTTTCATTTCCCTTGTTTCCCTTTCTCCCTCTTTCCTCCCTTCCTGCCTTTCTTTCACAAACATTCAATGTTCTGTGCTGTGCTGTGCTTCGTTGCTCAGCCGATTCCAAGTCTTTTTGACCCCATGGACTCTAGCCCGCCAGGCTCCTCTTTCCGTGGGGATTCTCCAGGCAAGCATACTGGAGCAGGCTGCCATTACCCCCTCCAGGGGATCTTCCCAACCAAGGGATTGAATCCTTGTCTCCCATGTTGCAGGTGGGTATTTGGTTTCTTTCTTTTTTTTTTTTTTTTACCATCTGAGCCATCAGGAAACACTTAAAATTTGCTTCATCCGACATTATGTTTTTATACTTGTAAGATCAAATAGGGCCTATTTTTGGATTTCCATGTCTCTCCTTACTTTTAGACACACAAAACACAGTTATTGCAAGTATCTTAATATCTCTGTCTGCAAACACTAAAATCTATGCAATTCTGCATGCGTTTCTGGTCTCAAGGGAATTTTAGTATGATTTTTCTTATCTTCATGAGTTTTAATATGTCCTTAACGTGGATAGGGGCTAGTTTCATACTCTTCTTGTAAATTGGCTGCTCATGTCTTTAAACATGTCTTCATAAATTTAAAGGCCAGTGATACGTCTTTCTGAAAAAGTGTTGGTTCATGCCTCTTGCCCATTTTTCTATCAGGTTTTAAGATCTTCTAGCAATTCTAAGAGTCATTTTTTGGGTTTGTCTACGGCGAGGTTTTTCTACCTCTTAAAATATTCAGCAGTGTAATGGATCCTGGGTGAGTAAGTAACAAATGGACAACAGGATGTGAACACTTCACAGGAAACCGAGGAACACCCACGAAGCCAACAAACTGTCCCCAGGGGTGCACCTCAGGCTGGTTGACCCTACGAGTCAATTGGACAAACGAGGACTGAGGTGGAGCACACAATCCATTCCCCTTTCCTCCAGAGCCAACCAGCTCAATGAGAGACCATGGGAACTAGATGCACAGGACAAGATAACTCACTGTTTTGTCCAAGAAGCTGGAACATTGTAGCAGCTACTCATGGAAATGAATTCAACCTTGCTTTTGGCTGTGAGGTAAGCTCCAAGGGAGCTTCCTGCAAGAAAACAAGATGAGAAAAGAGATTTGTGAGGGCACGTGTTGAGAAGACCTTTTCACACAAGGCTCACACAGTTCTCAGCAAGCTCCACCCCTTGCTGGGAATACTAATCAGCCGCAGGTGGGCATTTCCTGCATGGGATCCCCCAGCACAACCTGAAACATGCATTTCTCTGCCACTTCCCCATCACCCTGTTCGAACCAAAGCCTGGTTAGTACTCCTAGTTAGGTGTCCCTGAGTCATAGACTTGAAATGATACAGGTCCGAGTGGAGCAAGGGCAAGAGTATTCACTGCATTCTCACAGCCTGAAGACAAGGATTTCCGACTGGATACCAGAAAACGGAGGCAAGCTACGGGAACACAGAGAAAAGGATTTGGGATGGAAAGGTTTCTGTCGGCTGCCCAGAATTCAGTGGGCTTCAAGGTGCCTTAAGACCACATTGCATGAGGAACGTGGAATGATTTTTGCTTCCACAGACACTTAAACACAACATAGTGTTCATGGCAGAGTTTAGGCAAGTTATGAAAAGCTAGATAATGGTGAAAGCTGAGAGTGAACAGAATGAATGCCCAAGAAGTGTGGCTGTGGGGCAAGGTTTGGAGGAGATGCACTCTGCCTGCTGTGTGACCCATCAGAGTTGACATAGAGATGAGGGTGGCATCTGAAATTTGAGGCCTCTTTAAGGCATTACAAATGCCTCATTTCTCTAGGAAAATCATCTGACTTGTTCCCAATCCTCTGCTAGACATGTCAGGATGGGGCTTTGTGATGTCAAAGCTCACTCAGGGCCACCATTGGCTGGGGAAGAGATTTGCTGACCTCATAAAGCATGAGGGTGAGGCTCCATTGGGATGGGTATATATAGGGGTGCTCAGGAGCCCTGAGCAGAACACTGTGAATCCTCCAAATGACTGAGGTGACTGGGAAGCCACAAGGCTCCAGAGTAGTTATGGAACACCCACCTCCTGTTACCCAGGGGAAGATGAAGACCTCCTATCAATTGAGGTCCAGAAAAAATATCAAGGTGAGCTGAACCCAGCCATACTCCTTTTGCCCATCAACCCCACCCGAAAAGACACCCTCCCCTGTCCTTACCTGGCACATAACCTTCTCTGCTCACACCCCTTTTCCTGAAGCCATCATTCACACCTGCCTTCACACTCTTTAATAAACCAGTGCAAGTTTTTGCTCCCGCTCTTATTTTCTCCAGGTGACCAGGGTAACCGGAAGTGTGAATAACCACATTCTGGCAAAACTGCTCATGAAAAATTCTCATAAAACTCCCACCACAAAAAAGCTTAAGAAAATCAGATGCTCAAAGCTCTGTAGCCAGAGTTCAAAGCGAATGAACAGCTGAATCAGAAGAAACCAGAAGAGGTCCCAGAGACCATGGAGATTCCTGCCATTCCAGCTGGACCAGTGGACAGCCAGTGACTTCTGGGCAGGTCTAGACACCTCAGAAATGCTCGCGGGTCTCGCCGATGCATACTGGACAACATTACAAATGCTGAATATTATAGCAACTGCATACTGTAATAACAAAAATAAAATACAATCAACCTAATGGGAATTTATATTTGACTCTGAGTTCTCTGATTAGTGGGGGGCAGAGAGGGCAGGGAAGGGATAAGTGTGTGAGGAGGGAGGGAGATGGCTTCTGTGGAGTTGGAGATGGGACCAGAAGTTCCAGATTGCCAGAAAGTAGGGGGAAGAACTGGTTACAGACTGAGCTTCAAAGACACACTTTCCATGGGAGGAGAGGAAGAGGACTTGGTGTTTCTCTGTGTGAGTGCAGAGATGGACACTTAGCTGGGGAGCTGTGTCCTGTGTGGGGGGTCAGTGCCATTGGTTAAAAATGTATACAGAGGAGCTGCCCATCAAGAGAATGGAATATTGACATTTGCAGCAATATCGAAGGTAGAATATTGAGTAAAATATCTCAGACAGAGATACACAAATACTGTGTGATATCACTTATAGAATCCAAACATACCACAAAGTAGACAATATGATAAAAATGGAGGCACACAGATATACAGACCCATATACTGGTTATCAGTGGGGAGGGGAAGACGGAGGGGCAATACAGAGGTGGGGGAGTGCGAGGCATGCAGTGTTAGTTAGGTGGAAGTTGAGCTCAGGGATGCATTGTACAACATGGGGAATAGAGCCAAGACTCTGTCATAACTATAAATGGAAAGCATGCTTTAACAGTTGTATAAAGAGAAAGAAAAGGAAAGAAAGTGGGGTGAGGAAGGAGGGAAGAAAGAAGGAAAGAATGGCTTTTTTGGAGTTCAAAAATCAAACACTGATTAGGCCCTTTTTGGCAAAGGAATGTATTTAATTTTATTTATTTTAAATGGTTTGTAATTATGTTACAATATTGTGCTGTATTTTCCATACATTGACATGAATCAGCCATGGGTATACATGTGTTCCCCATCCGGATACCCCTCCCACCTCCCTCCCCATCCCATCCCTCTGGGTCAGCCCAGTGCACCAGCCTTCAGCTCCCTGTCTTATGCACCGAACGTGGACTGGCTATCCCTTTCACATATGATAATATGCATGGTTCAATGCTATTCTTTCAGATCATCCCACCCTCCCCGTCTCCCACAGAGTCCAAAAGACTGTTCTGTAAATCCGTGTCTCTTTTGCGGTATCCCATATAGGGTTATCATCTCCATCTTCCTAAATTCAATATATATGCCTTAGTATAGTGTATTGGTGTTTTTCTCTCTGACTTACTTCACTCTGTATAATAGGCTCCAGTTTCATCCACCTCATTAGAATGGAATCACGTGTGTTTTTTTTTTTTTTAATGTCTGAGCAAAATTCCATTGTGTCTATGTACCACAGCTTTCTTAACCGTTTGTCTGCTGATGGACATCTAGGTTGCCTCCATGCCCTAGCTATTGTAAACAGTGCTGTGATGAACATTGTGGCACACGTGTCTTTTTCACTTCTGGGTGAATCAGGATTTGAATGAGGAGAATTCATGATGAATATTAGCTTGTTAGTGGTAAACCCTGCACATGAGTTTCGTTGAAGGAGTGGGACCAAAGTTGGAGACGGATGTTTCAAACCAGCTGAGAGTGCTATGATGGCCATCTAGGGTGCTGTCCTGCTGGGGGACATCTCTGGTTGCTCTGTTCTCACCAGCAACGGAGGATTTTCTTTCCTTCCTTTCATTTCCCTTGTTTCCCTTTCTCCCTCTTTTCTCCCTACCTGCTTTCTATCACAAACATTCAATGTGCTGTGCTGTGCTTTGTTGCTCAGCTGTGTCCAACTCTTTGTGACCCCATGGACTCTATCCTGCCAGGCTCCTCTCTCCATGGGGATTCTGCAGCAAGCACACGGGAGCAGGCTGCCATTCCCCCCTCCAGGATAGCTTCCCAACCCAGGGATTGAATCCTGTCCCCCATGGTGCAGGTTTTTTTTTGTTTGTTTTTTTTCTTTTTCCTGTATGAGCTATCAGGAAACCCTTAAAATATGCTTCATCTGACACTATTATTTTTCATATCTGTAAGATCAATGGGGTCTATTTTAGGATTTCCATGTCTCTCCTTATTTTAGAACACACAAAACACAGTTATTGCAAGTCTCTTAATGTCTCTGTCTGCAATATCTAAAATCTATGTCACTTCTGCCTGCGTTTCAGCTCTCAAGGGAATTTTCGTAAGATTTTTCTTACCTTCGTCAGATTTAATATATTTTAATGTGTTTCGGGGCTAGTTCCATACTCTTCTTGTGAATTGGCTGCTCTTGTCTTTAAACATGTCTGCATAAATTTTAAGGCCAGTGATACATCTTTCTTATAAAGTGTTGGCTCGTGCCCCTCTCCCATTTTCCTATCACGTTTGAAGATCTTCTGAAAATTCTAAGAGTTATTTTTTGGGTATGTTTCCGGCGTGCTTTTTTCTACCTCTTAAAATGTTCAGCAGTGTGATGGCCCCTGGGTGAGTAAGCAACAAGTGGACACCAGGAAGTGAACCCTTCACAGGGAACCA
The DNA here is from genome assembly GCF_019320065.1 of Cervus canadensis. Taxonomy (NCBI): domain Eukaryota; kingdom Metazoa; phylum Chordata; class Mammalia; order Artiodactyla; family Cervidae; genus Cervus; species Cervus canadensis. The sequence goes on from NC_057419.1 coordinate 2,992,140, forward strand.
AAGAAGACCCACGAAGCCAACAAACTGTCCCCAGGGGTGCACCTCAGGCTGCTTGACTCTACGAGTCAATTGGAAAAATGAGGACTGAGGTGGAGCACACAATCCATTCCCCTTTCCTCCAGAGCCACCCAGCTCAATGACACACCATGGGAACAAGATGCACAGGACAGGATGACTCAGTGTATTGCCCAAGAAGCTGGAAGCTTGTGGCAGCTGCTCATGGAAATGAATTCCACCTTGGTTTTGGCTGTGAGTTAAGCTCCAACGAAGCTTCCAGCAAGAAAACAAGATGAAAAGAGATATTTGTGAGGGCACGTTTGAGAAGACCTTTGCACACAAGGCTCACACAGTGCTAGGCAAGCTTCACGTCTTGCGGGGAATACTAATCAGACACATGTGGTGATTTCCTGCATGGGATCCACCAGCACAAACTGAACATGCATTTATCTGACCCATCCCCATCACCCTGTTCAAACCCAAGCCTGGGTACTACTCCTTGTGAGGTGATCCTGATTCCTAGATTTTAAACGAGACACCTACGTGTGGAGCAACGGTAAGTGTATTCACTGCATTCTCACAGCCGGAAGACAAGGGTTTCAGAATGGATATCAGAAAACGGAGGCGAGCTCCGGGAACAAGAGACAAGGAGGCGGGATGGAAAGTTTTCTGTCAGATGGCCCAGAATTCAATGGGCTTCAAGGTGCATTAAGACCACATTGAATGAGGAAAGTGGAATTATCTCGCTTCCAAAGACACTTAAACACAACCTAGTTGTCATGGAGGGAGTTTAGGCAGGATATGAAAAGCTAGATAATGTTGAAAGCTGAGAGAGAACAGAGTGAATGCCCGAGGAGTGTGGCTGTGGGCCAAGGATTGGAGGAGATGCACTCTACCTGCTGTGTGACCCATCAGAGTTGGCATAGAGGTGAGGGTGGCAGGTGAGTTTGGAGGCCTCTTTAGGGCATTACTAATGCCTCATTTCTCCCAGCAAGTCATCTGAATTGTTCCCCATCCTCCGCTAGACATGTCAGGATGGGGCTTTGTGATGTCAAAGCTCACCCAGGGCCACCATTGGCTGGGGAAGAGACTTGCTGACCACATAAATCATGAGGGTGAGGCTCCATGGGGACGGGTATATGTAGGGGTACTCAGGGGCTCTTGGCAGACGACTGTGAATCCTCCAAATGACTGAGGTGACTGGGAGGCAACAAAGCTCCACAGTAATTAAGGAACACCCACCTCCTGTTACCCAGGAGAAGATGAAGACCTCCTATCAATTGAGGTCCAGACAAAAATGTCAAGTTAACTGAATCCAGCCAAACTCCTCTTGCCCATGTACCCTGCTCCAGAAGACACCCTCCCCTGTCCTTGCCTGGCACATACCCTTCTCTGCCAACACCCCTTCTTCGGATTTAATATATTTTAATGTGTTTCGGGGCTAGCTCCATACTCATCTTGTGAATTGGCTGCTCATGTCTTTAAACATGTCTTCATAAATTTTAAGGCCAGTGATACATCTTTCTTATAAAGTGTTGGCTCGTGCCCCTCTCCCATTTTCCTATCACGTTTGAAGACCTCTAAAAATTCTAAGAGTCATTTTTTGTGTTTGTTTCCGGCGTATATTTTCTACCTCTTAAAATGTTCAGCAGTGTGATGGACCCTGGGTGAGTAAGCAACAAGTGGACACCAGGAAGTGAACACTTCTGAGGAAACACAGGAAAACCCACTAAGCCAACAAACTGTGCCCAGGGGTGCACCTCAGGCTGGTTGACTCTACGAGTCAATTGGAAAAACGAGGACTGAGGTGGAGCACACAATCCATTCCCCTTTCCGCCTGAGAAAACCAGCTCAATGAAAGCCCATGTGATCTAGATGCACAGGACAGGATGACTCAGTGTTTCGTCCAAGAAGCTGCAAGCTTGTGGCAGCTGCTCAAGGAAATGATTTCCTCCTTGGTTTTCGCTCTGAGGCAAGCTCCAAGGGAGCTCCAGCATGAAAACAAGATGAGAAGAGGGATTTGTGAGGACACGTGTTGAGAAGACCTTAGCACTCAAGGCTCTTACAGCTCTGGGCAAGCTCCACCCATTGCTGGGAATTCTAATCAGCCGCCTGTGGCCATTTCCTTCATGGGATCCCCCAGCACAACCTGGAATACGCATTTCTCTGTCCCATCCCCAACACCCTGTTCAACCCAAGCCTGTGTACTACTCCTAGTTAGGTGTCCCTGAGTCATAGACTTGAAACGATACAGGTCCGAGTGGAACAAGGGCAAGAGTATTCACTGCATTCTCACAGCCTGAAGACAAGGATTTCCGACTGGATACCAGAAAACGGAGGCGAGCTACGGGAACACAGAGAAAAGGATTTGGGATGGAAAGGTTTCTGTCGGCTGCCCAGAATTCAGTGGGCTTCAAGGTGCCTTAAGACCACATTGCATGAGGAACGTGGAATGATTCTTGCTTCCACAGACACTTAAACACAACATAGTGTTCATGGCAGAGTTTAGGCAAGTTATGAAAAGCTAGATAATGGTGAAAGCTGAGAGTGAACAGAATGAATGCCCAAGAAGTGTGGCTGTGGGGCAAGGTTTGGAGGAGATGCACTCTGCCTGCTGTGTGACCCATCAGAGTTGACATAGAGATGAGGGTGGCATCTGAAATTTGAGGCCTCTTTAAGGCATTACAAATGCCTCATTTCTCTAGGAAAATCATCTGACTTGTTCCCAATCCTCTGCTAGACATGTCAGGATGGGGCTTTGTGATGTCAAAGCTCACTCAGGGCCACCATTGGCTGGGGAAGAGATTTGCTGACCTCATAAAGCATGAGGGTGAGGCTCCATTGGGATGGGTATAAATAGGGGTGCTCAGGAGCCCTGAGCAGAACACTGTGAATCCTCCAAATGACTGAGGTGACTGGGAAGCCACAAGGCTCCAGAGTAGTTATGGAACACCCACCTCCTGTTACCCAGGAGAAGATGAAGACCTCCTATCAACTGAGGTCCAGAGAAAATGTCAAGGTGAGCTGAACCCAGCCAAATTCCTCTAGCCTATGGCCCCACACCAAAAGACACCCTCACCTGTCCTTGCCTTGCACATAACCCTTCTCTGCTCACACCCCTTTTCCTGAAGCCATCATTCACACCTGCCTTCACACTCTTTAATAAGCCAGTGCAAGTTTTTGCTCCCTCTCTTATTTTCTCCAGGTGGCCAGGGTAACCGGAAGTGTGAATAACCACATTCTGGCAAAACTGCCCATGAAAAATTCTCATAAAACTCCCACCACAAAAAAGCTTAAGAAAATCAGATGCTCAAAGCTCTGTAGCCAGAGTTCAAAGGCGAATGAACAGCTGAATCAGAAGGAACCAGAAGAGGTCCCAGAGACCATGGAGATTCCTGCCATTCCAGCTGGACCAGTGGACAGCCAGTGACTTCTGGGCAGGTCTAGACACCTCAGAAATGTTCGCGGGTCTCGCCGATGCGTACTGGACAACATTACAAATGTTGAATATTATAGCAACTGCATACTGTTATAACGAAAATAAAATACAATCAACCTAATGGGAATTTATATTTGACTCTGAGTTCTCTGATAGTGGGGGGCAGAGAGGGCAGGGAAGGGATAAGTGTGTGAGGAGGGAGGGAGATGGCTTCTGTGGAGTTGGAGATGGGACCAGAAGGTCCAGGTTGCCAGAAAGTAGGGGGAAGAACTGGTTACAGACTGAGCTTCAAAGACACACTTCCCGTGGGAGGAGAGGAAGAGGACTTGGTGTTTCTCTGTGTGAGTGCAGAGATGGACACTTAGCTGGGGAGCTGTGTCCTGTGTGGGGGGTCAGTGCCATTGGTTAAAAATGTATACAGAGGAGCTGCCCATCAAGAGAATGGAATATTGACATTTGCAGCAATATCGAAGGTAGAATATTGAGTAAAATATCTCAGACAGAGATACACAAATACTGTGTGATATGACTTATAGAATCCAAACATACCACAAAGTAGACAATATGATAAAAATGGAGGCACACAGATATACAGACCCATATACTGGTTATCAGTGGGGAGGGGAAGACGGAGGGGCAATACAGAGGTGGGGGAGTGCGAGGCATGCAGTGTTAGTTAGGTGGAAGTTGAGCTCAGGGATGCATTGTACAACATGGGGAATAGAGCCAAGACTCTGTCATAACTATAAATGGAAAGCATGCTTTAACAGTTGTATAAAGAGAAAGAAAAGGAAAGAAAGTGGGGTGAGGAAGGAGGGAAGAAAGAAGGAAAGAATGGCTTTTTTGGAGTTCAAAAATCAAACACTGATTAGGCCCTTTTTGGCAAAGGAATGTATTTAATTTTATTTATTTTAAATGGTTTGTAATTATGTTACAATATTGTGCTGTATTTTCCATACATTGACATGAATCAGCCATGGGTATACATGTGTTCCCCATCCGGATACCCCTCCCACCTCCCTCCCCATCCCATCCCTCTGGGTCAGCCCAGTGCACCAGCCTTCAGCTCCCTGTCTTATGCACCGAACGTGGACTGGCTATCCCTTTCACATATGATAATATGCATGGTTCAATGCTATTCTTTCAGATCATCCCACCCTCCCCGTCTCCCACAGAGTCCAAAAGACTGTTCTGTAAATCCGTGTCTCTTTTGCGGTATCCCATATAGGGTTATCATCTCCATCTTCCTAAATTCAATATATATGCCTTAGTATAGTGTATTGGTGTTTTTCTCTCTGACTTACTTCACTCTGTATAATAGGCTCCAGTTTCATCCACCTCATTAGAATGGAATCACGTGTGTTTTTTTTTTTTTTAATGTCTGAGCAAAATTCCATTGTGTCTATGTACCACAGCTTTCTTAACCGTTTGTCTGCTGATGGACATCTAGGTTGCCTCCATGCCCTAGCTATTGTAAACAGTGCTGTGATGAACATTGAGGCACACGTGTCTTTTTCACTCCTGGGTGAATCAGGATTTGAATGAGGAGAATTCATGATGAATATTAGCTTGTTAGTGGTAAACCCTGCACATGAGTTTCGTTGAAGGAGTGGGACCAAAGTTGGAGACGGATGTTTCAAACCAGCTGAGAGTGCTCTGATGGCCATCTGGGGTGCTGTCCTGCTGGGGGACATCTCTGGTTGCTCTGTTCTCACCAGCAACGGAGGATTTTCTTTCCTTCCTTTCATTTCCCTTGTTTCCCTTTCTCCCTCTTTCCTCCCTACCTGCTTTCTATCACAAACATTCAATGTGCTGTGCTGTGCTTTGTTGCTCAGCTGTGTCCAACTCTTTGTGACCCCATGGACTCTATCCTGCCAGGCTCCTCTGTCCATGGGGATTCTGCAGCAAGCACACGGGAGCAGGCTGCCATTCCCCCCTCCAGGATATCTTCCCAACCCAGGGATTGAATCCTGTCTCCCATGATGCAGGTTTTGTTTTTTGTTTTTTTTCTTTTTCCTGTATGAGCTATCAGGAAACCCTTAAAATATGCTTCATCTGACACTATTATTTTTCATATCTGTAAGATCAATGGGGTCTATTTTAGGATTTCCATGTCTCTCCTTATTTTAGAACACACAAAACACAGTTATTGCAAGTCTCTTAATGTCTCTGTCTGCAATATCTAAAATCTATGTCACTTCTGCCTGCGTTTCAGCTCTCAAGGGAATTTTCGTAAGATTTTTCTTACCTTCGTCAGATTTAATATATTTTAATGTGTTTCGGGGCTAGTTCCATACTCTTCTTGTGAATTGGCTGCTCTTGTCTTTAAACATGTCTGCATAAATTTTAAGGCCAGTGATACATCTTTCTTATAAAGTGTTGGCTCGTGCCCCTCTCCCATTTTCCTATCACGTTTGAAGATCTTCTGAAAATTCTAAGAGTTATTTTTTGGGTATGTTTCCGGCGTGCTTTTTTCTACCTCTTAAAATGTTCAGCAGTGTGATGGCCCCTGGGTGAGTAAGCAACAAGTGGACACCAGGAAGTGAACCCTTCACAGGGAACCAAAGAAGACCCACGAAGCCAACAAACTGTCCCCAGGGGTGCACCTCAGGCTGCTTGACTCTACGAGTCAATTGGAAAAATGAGGACTGAGGTGGAGCACACAATCCATTCCCCTTTCCTCCAGAGCCACCCAGCTCAATGACACACCATGGGAACAAGATGCACAGGACAGGATGACTCAGTGTATTGCCCAAGAAGCTGGAAGCTTGTGGCAGCTGCTCATGGAAATGAATTCCACCTTGGTTTTGGCTGTGAGTTAAGCTCCAACGAAGCTTCCAGCAAGAAAACAAGATGAAAAGAGATATTTGTGAGGGCACGTTTGAGAAGACCTTTGCACACAAGGCTCACACAGTGCTAGGCAAGCTTCACGTCTTGCGGGGAATACTAATCAGACACATGTGGCGATTTCCTGCATGGGATCCACCAGCACAAACTGAACATGCATTTATCTGACCCATCCCCATCACCCTGTTCAAACCCAAGCCTGGGTACTACTCCTTGTGAGGTGATCCTGATTCGAGATTTTAAACGAAACACCTACGAGTGGAGCAACGGCAAGTGTATTCACTGCATTCTCACAGCCGGAAGACAAGGGTTTCAGAATGGATATCAGAAAACGGAGGCGAGCTCCGGGAACAAGAGACAAGGAGGCGGGATGGAAAGTTTTCTGTCAGATGGCCCAGAATTCAATGGGCTTCAAGGTGCATTAAGACCACATTGAATGAGGAAAGTGGAATTATCTCGCTTTCAAAGACACTTAAACACAACCTAGTTGTCATGGAGGGAGTTTAGGCAAGATATGAAAAGCTAGATAATGTTGAAAGCTGAGAGAGAACAGAGTGAATGCCCGAGGAGTGTAGCTGTGTGCCAAGGATTGGAGGAGATGCACTCTACCTGCTGTGTGACCCATCAGAGTTGGCATAGAGGTGAGGGTGGCAGGTGAGTTTGGAGGCCTCTTTAGGGCATTACTAATGCCTCATTTCTCCCAGCAAGTCATCTGAATTGTTCCCCATCCTCCGCTAGACATGTCAGGATGGGGCTTTGTGATGTCAAAGCTCACCCAGGGCCACCATTGGCTGGGGAAGAGACTTGCTGACCACATAAATCATGAGGGTGAGGCTCCATGGGGACGGGTATATGTAGGGGTACTCAGGGGCTCTTGGCAGACGACTGTGAATCCTCCAAATGACTGAGGTGACTGGGAGGCAACAAAGCTCCACAGTAGTTAAGGAACACCCACCTCCTGTTACCCAGGAGAAGATGAAAACCTCCTATCAATTGAGGTCCAGACAAAAATGTCAAGTTAACTGAATCCAGCCAAACTCCTCTTGCCCATCGACGCTGCTCCAGAAGACACCCTCCCCTGTCCTTGCCTGGCACATACCCTTCTCTGCCAACACCCCTTCGTCAGATTTAATATATTTTAATGTGTTTCGGGGCTAGCTCCATACTCTTCTTGTGTATTGGCTGCTCATGTCTTTAAACATGTTTTCATAAATTTTAAGGTCAATGATACATCTTTCTTATAAAGTGTTGGCACCTGCCCCTCTCCCATTTTCCTATCACATTTGAAGATCTTTTAAAAATTCTAAGAGTCATTTTTTGGGTTTGTTTCCGGGGTGTTTTTCTACCTCTTAAAATGTTCAGCAGTGTGATGGATCCTGGGTGAGTAAGCAACAAGTGGACACCGGGAAGTGAACCCTTCACAGGGAACCCAAGAAGACCCACGAAGCCAACAAACTGTGCCCAGGGGTGCACCTCAGGCTGGTTGACACTATGAGTCAATTAGAAAAACGAGGACTGAGGTGGAGCACACAATCCATTCCCCAATCCGCCTGAGACAACCAGCTCAATGAAAGACCATGGGATCTAGATGCACAGGACAGGATGACTCAGTGTTTCGTCCAAGAAGCTGGAAGCTTGTGGCAGCTGCTCAAGGAAATGAATTCCTCCTTGGTTTTCGCTCTGAGGGAAGCTCCAAGGGAGCTCCAGTATGAAAACAAGATGAGAAGAGGGATTTGTGAGGACACGTGTTGAGAAGACCTTAGCACTCAAGGCTCTCACAGCTCTGGGCAAGCTCCACCCAATGCTGGGAATAATAATCAGACGCAGGTGGGCATTTCCTGCATGGGATCCCCCACCATAACCTGAAACATGCATTTCTCTGCCCCATCCCCAACACCCTGTTCAACCCAAGACTGGGTACTACTCCAAGTTAGGTGACCCTGAGTCATAGACTTGAAATGATACAGGTCCGTGTGGAGCAAGGGCAAGAGTATTCACTGCATTCTTGCAGCCTGAAGACAAGGTTTTCGGACTGGATACCAGAAAACGGAGGCGAGCTACGGGAACACTGAGACAAGGATTCGGGATGGAAAGGTTTCTGTCGGCTGCCCAGAATTCAGTGGGCTTCAAGGTGCCTTAAGACCACATTGCATGAGGAACGTGGAATGATTCTCGCTTCCACAGACACTTAATCACAACCTAGTGTTCATGGCGGAGTTTAGCCAAGTTATGAAAAGCTAGATAATGGTGAAAGCTGAGAGTGAACAGAACGAATGCCCAAGGAGTGTGGCTGTGGGGCAAGGTTTGGAGGAGATGCACTCTGCCTGCTGTGTGACCCATCAGATTTGACATAGAGATGAGAGTGGCATCTGAGATTTCAAGCCTCTTTAAGGCATTACAAATGCCTCATTTCTCTAGGAAAATCACCTGAATTGTTCCCAATCCTCTGCTAGACATGTCAGGATGGGGCTTTGTGATGTCAAAGCTCACTCAGGGCCACCATTGGCTGGGGAAGAGATTTGCTGACCTCATAAAGCATGAGGGTGAGGCTCCATTGGGATGGGTATATATAGGGGTGCTCAGGAGCCCTGAGCTGAACACTGTGAATCCTCCAAATGACTGAGGTGCCTGGGAAGCCACAAAGCTCCAGAGTAGTTATGGAACACCCACCTCCTGTTACCCAGGAGAAGATGAAGTCCTCCTATCAACTGAGGTCAGAGAAAATGTCAAGGTGAGTTGAAACCAGCCAAATTCCTCTAACCTATGGCCCCACACCAAAAGACACCCTCACCTGTCCTTGCCTTGCACATAACCCTTCTCTGCCCACACCCCTTTTCCTGAAGCCATCATTCACACCTGCCTTCACACTCTTTAATAAACCTGTGCAAGTTTTTGCTCCCTTTCTTATTTTCTCCAGGTGGCCAGGGTAACCGGAAGTGTGAATAACCACATTCTGGCAAAGCTGCCCATGAAAAATTCTCATAAAACTCCCACCACAAAAAACAGCTGAATCAGAAGGAACCAGAAGAGGTCCCAGAGACCATGGAGATTCCTGCCATTCCAGCTAATCAGAATGAATCAGAGGAGGTCCCAGAGACCATGGAGAGCATGCCATTCCAGGTAATCAGAATGAACCACAGGAGGCCCCAAAGTTCATGGAGACCCCTTCCATTCCAGGTAATCAGAATGAACTAGAGGTGGTCCAATAGACCATGGAAACCCCTGCCATTCCAGCTAATCAGAACGAACCAGGGGTGGTCCCAGAGTCCATGGAGACCCCTGCCATTCCAGCTGGAACAGTGGACAGCCAGTGACTTCTGGGCAGGTCTAGACACCTCAGAAATGCTTGCGGGTCTTGCCGATGCGTACTGGACAACATTACAAATGCTGAATATTATAGCAACTGCATACTGTTATAACGAAAATAAAATACAATCAACCTAATGGGAATTTATATTTGACACTGAGTTCTCTGATACTGGGGGGCAGAGAGGGCAGGGAGTGGATAAGTGTGTGAGGAAGGAGGGAGATGGCTTCTGTGGAGTTGGAGATGGGACCAGAATGTCCAGTTTGCCAGAAAGTAGGGGGAAGAACTGGTTCGAGACTGAGCTTCAAAGACACACTTCCCATGGGAGGAGAGGAAGAGGACTTGGTGTTTCTCTGTGTGAGTGCAGAGATGGACACTTAGCTGGGGAGCTGTGTCCTGTGTGGGGGGTCAGTGCCATTGGTTAAAAATGTATACAGAGGAGCTGCCCATCAAGAGAATGGAATATTGACATTTGCAGCAATATCGAAGGTAGAATATTGAGTAAAATATCTCAGACAGAGATACACAAATACTGTGTGATATCACTTATAGAATCTAAACATACCACAAAGTAGACAATATGATAAAAATGGAGGCACACAGATATACAGACCCATATACTGGTTACCAGTGGGGAGGGGAAGACGGAGGGGCAATACAGAGTTGCGGGAGTGCGAGGCATGCAGTGTTAGTTAGGTGGAAGTTGAGCTCAGGGATGCATTGTACAACATGGGGAATAGAGCCAAGACTCTGTCATAACTATAAATGGAAAGCAAGCTTTAACATGTGTATAAAGAGAAAGAAAAGGAAAGAAAGTGGGGTGAGGAAGGAGGGAAGAAAGAAGGAAAGAATGGCCTTTTTGGAGGTCAAAAAACAAACACTGATTAGGCCCTTTTTGGCAAAGGAATGTATTTAATTTTATTTATTTTAAATGGTTTGTAATTACGTTACAATATTGTGCTGTATTTTCCATACATTGACATGAATCAGCCATGGGTATACATGTGTTCCCCATTCAAATTCCCCTCCCACCTCCCTCCCCATCCCATCCCTCTGGGTCAGCCCAGTGCACCAGCCTTCAGCTCCCTGTCTTATGCACCGAACGTGGACTGGCTATCCCTTTCACATATGATAATATGCATGGTTCAATGCTATTCTTTCAGATCATCCCACCCTCCCCGTCTCCCACAGAGTCCAAAAGACTGTTCTGTAAATCTGTGTCTCTTTTGCGGTCTCCCATATAGGGTTATCATCTCCATCTTCCTAAATTCAATATACATGGCTTAGTATAGTGTATTGGTGTTTTTCTTTCTGACTTACTTCGCTCTGTATAATAGGCTCCAGTTTCATCCACCTCATTAGAATGGAATCACATGTGTTCTTTTTAATGGCTGAGCAATATTCCATTGTGTCTATGTAGCACAGCTTTCTTACCCATTTGTCTGCTGATGGACATCTAGGTTGCCTCCATGCCCTAGCTATCGTAAACAGTGCTGTGATGAACATTGCAGCACACGTGTCTTTTTCACTTCTGGGTGAATCAGGATTTGAATGAGGAGAAACCATGATGACTATTAGCTTGTTAGTGGTAAACCCTGCACATGAGTTTGGTTGAAGGAGTGGGACCAAAGTTGGAGATGGATGTTTCAAACCGGCTGAGAGTCCTCAGATGGCCATGTGGGGTGCTGTCCTGCTGGGGGACATCTCTGGTTGCTCTGTTCTCACCAGCAACGGAGGATTTTCTTTCCTTCCTTTCATTTGCCTTGTTTCCCTTTCTCCCTCTTTTCTCCCTACCTGCTTTCTATCACAAACATTCAATGTGCTGTGCTGTGCTTTGTTGCTCAGCTGTGTCCAACTGTTTGTGACCCCATGGACTGTAGCCTGCCAGGCTCCTCTGTCCATGGGGATTCTGCAGCAAGCAGACGGCAGCAGGCTGCCATTCCCCCCTCCAGGAGTTCTTCCCAAACCAGGGATTCAATCCTGTCTCCCATGGTGCGGTTTTTTTTTTTTTTTTCTTTTTCCTGTATGAGCTATCAGGAAACCCTGAAAATATGCTTCATCTGACACTATTGTTTTTCATATCTGTAAGATCAATGGAGTCTATTTTAGGATTTCCATGTCTCTCCTTATTTTAGACAAACAAAACATAGTTATTCCAAGTATCTTAATGTCTCTGTCTGCAATATCTAAAATCTATGCCACTTCTGACTGCGTTTCAGCTCTCAAGGGAATTTTAGTAGGATTTTTCTGACCTTCGTCAGATTTAATATATTTTAATGTGTTTCGGGGCTACCTCCATACTCTTCTCGTGAATTGGCTGCTCATGTCTTTAAACATGTCTTCATAAATTTTAAGGCCAGTGATACGTCTTTCTTATAAAGTGTTGGCTCATGCCCCTCTCCCATTTTCCTATCACGTTTGAACATCTTCTAAAAATTCTAAGAGTCATTTTTTGGGTTTGTTTCCGGGGTGTTTTTCTACCTCTTAAAATGTTCAGCAGTGTGATGGACCCTGGGTGAGTAAGCACAAGTGGACACCAGGAAGTGAACCCTTCACACGGAACCCAGGAAAACCCACTAAGCCAACAAACTGTCCCCAGGGGTGCACCTCAGGCTGGTTGACTCTACGAGTCAGTTGGAAAAACGAGGACTGAGGTGGAGCACACAATCCATTCCCCTTTCCGCCGAAGACAACCAGCTCAATGAAAGACCATGGGATCTAGATGCACAGGACAGGATGACTCAGTGTTTCGTCCAAGAAGCTGGAAGTTTGTGGCAGCTCCTCATGGAAATGAATTCTTCCTTGGTTTTCGCTCTGAGGGAAGCTCCAAGGGAGCTCCAGCATGAAAACAAGATGAGAAGAGGGATTTGTTAGGACACGTGTTGAGAAGACCTTAGCACTCAAGGCTCTTACAGCTCTGGGCAAGCTCCACCCATTGCTGGGAATTCTAATCAGATGCAGGTGGGCATTTCCTGCATGGGATCCCCCAGCACAACCTGAAACATGCATTTCTCTGCCCCATCCCCAACACCCTGTTCAACCCAAGCCTGGGTACTACTCCTAGTTAGGTGACCCTGAGTAATAGACTTGAAATGATACAGGTCCATGTGGAGCAAGGGCAAGAGTATTCACTGCATTCTCACAGCCTGAAGACAAGGTTTTCCGACTGGATACCAGAAAACGGAGGCGAGCTACGGGAACACTGAGACAAGGATGCGGCATGGAAAGGTTTCTGTCGGCTGCCCAGAATTCAGTGGGCTTCAAGGTGCCTTAAGACCACATTGCATGAGGAACGTGGAATGATTCTTGCTTCCACAGACACTTAAACACAACCTAGTGTTCATGGCGGAGTTTAGGCAAGTTATGAAAAGCTAGATAATGGAGAAAGCTGAGAGTGAACAGAATGAATGCCCAAGAAGTGTGGCTGTTGGGCAAGGTTTGGAGGAGATGCACTCTGCCTGCTGTGTGACCCATCAGAGTTGACATAGAGATGAGGGTGGCATCTGAAATTTGAGGCCTCTTTAAGGCATTACAAATGCCTCATTTCTCTAGGAAAATCATCTGAATTGTTCCCAATCCTCTGCTAGACATGTCAGGATGGGGCTTTGTGATGTCAAAGCTCACCCAGGGCCACCATTAGCTGGGGAAGAGATTTGCTGACCTCATAAAGCATGAGGGTGAGGCTCCATTGGGATGGGTATATATAGGGGTGCTCAGGAGCCCTGAGCAGAACACTGTGAATCCTCCAAATGACTGAGGTGACTGGGAAGCCACAAGGCTCCAGAGTAGTTATGGAACACCCACCTCCTGTTACCCAGGAGAAGATGAAGACCTCCTGTCAACTGAGGTCCAGAGAAAATGTCAAGGTGAGCTGAACCCAGCCAAATTCCTCTAGCCTATGGCCCCACACCAAAAGACACCCTCACCTGTCCTTGCCTTGCACATAACCCTTCTCTGCTCACACCCCTTTTCCTGAAGCCATCATTCACACCTGCCTTCACACTCTTTAATAAACCAGTGCAAGTTTTTGCTCCCTCTCTTATTTTCTCCAGGTGGCCAGGGTAATCGGAAGTATGAATAACCACATTCTGGCAAAACTGCCCATGAAATTTCTCATAAAACTCCCACCACAAAAAAAGCTTAAGAAAATCAGATGCTCAAACCTCTGTAGCCAGAGTTCAAAGGCGAATGAACAGCTGAATCAGAAGGAACCAGAGGAGGTCCCAGAGACCATGGAGATTCCTGCCATTCCAGCTGGACCAGTGGACAGCCAGTGACTTCTGGACAGGTCTAGACACCTCAGAAATGCTCGCCGGTCTCGCTGATGCATACTGGACAACATTACAAATGCTGAATATTATGGCAACTGTATACTGTTATAACAAAAATAAAATACAATCAACCTAATGGGAATTTATATTTGACTCTGAGTTCTCTGATAGTGGTGGGCAAAGAGGGCAGCGAGTGGATAAGTGTGTGAGGAGGGAGGGAGATGGCTTCTGTGGAGTTTGAGATGGGACCAGAACGTCCAGGTTGCCAGAAAGTAGGGGGAAAAACTGGTTGGAGACTGAGCTTCAAAGACATATTTCCCATGGGAGGAGAGGAAGAGGACTTGGTGTTTCTCTGTGTGAGTGCAGAGATGGACACTTAGCTGGGGAGCTGTGTCCTGTGTGGGGGGTCAGTGCCATTGGTTAAAAATGTATAGAGAGGTGCTGCCCATCAAGAGAATGGAATATTGACATTTGCAGCAATATTGAAGGTAGAATATTGAGTAAAATATCTCAGACAGAGATACACAAATACTGTTGATATCACTTATAGAATCTAAACATACCACAAAGTAGACAATATGATGAAAATGGAGGCGCACAGATATACAGAAGCATCTATTGGTTACCAGTGGGGAGGGGAAGACGGAGGGACAATACAGAGGTGCAGGATTTGAGGCATGTAGTGTTAGTTAGGTGGAAGTTGAGCTCACGGATGCATTGTACAACCTGGGGAATACAGCCATGACTCTGTCATAACTATAAATGGAAAGCATGCTTTACCAGCTGTATAAAGAGAAAGAAAAGGAAAGAAAGTGGGGTAAGGAAGGAGGGAATAAGGAAGGAATGAATGGCGTTTTTGAAGGTCAAAAATCAAATACTGATTAGGCCCTTTTTGGCAAAGGAATGTATTTTATTTTATTTATTTTAAATGGTTTGTAATTACGTTACAATATTGTGCTGTATTTTCCATACATTGACATGAATCAGCAAAGTGTATACATGTGTTCCCATTCGGATGCCCCTTCCACATCGCTCCCCA
>NC_057419.1:3007139-3028378 GCF_019320065.1 Cervus canadensis
GTGAGAATGCAGTGAATACACTTGCCCTAGCTCCACACGGAGCAGTCTCGTTTCAAGTCTAGGACTCAGGGCCACCTCGCTAGGAGTACTACCCAGGCTTGGGTTGAAGACGGTGATGGGGAAGGGGCAGAGAAATGCATATTTCATGTTGTGGTGGGAGATCCCATGCAGGAAATGCCCACCTGAGGCCGATTAGTATTCCCAGCAAGGGGTGGAGCTTGTCCAGAGCTGTGTGAGCCTTGTGTGCAAAGGTCTTCTCAACACGTGCCCTCACAAATCTCTTTTCTCATCTTGTTTTCTTGCAGGAAGCTCCCTTGGAGCTTACCTCACAGCCAAAACCAAGGTGGAATTCATTTCCATGAGCAGCTGCCACAAGCTTCCAGCTTCTTGGACGAAACACTCAGTCATCCTGTCCTGTGCATCTAGTTCTCATGGACTCTCATTGAGCTGGTTGGCTCTGGAGGAAAGGGGAATGGATTGTGTGCTCCACCTCAGTCCTCGTTTGTCTAATTGACTCGTAGGGTCAACCAGCATGAGGTGCAGCCCTGGTCTTCCTTGGTTTCCTGTGAAGAGTTCACATCCTGTTGTCCATTTGTTGTTTACTTACCCAGGGTCCATCACACTGCTGAATATTATAAGGCGTAGAAAAAGCATGCTGCAAACAAACCTAAAAGATGACTCTTAGAATTTTTAGAAGATCTTAAAACCTGATAGAAAAATGGGCAAGAGCGAGGAGCCAACAATTTATAAGAAAGATGTATCACTGTTCATAAAATTTATGAAGACATGTTTAAAGACATAAGCAGCCAATGCACAAGACGTGTATGGAACTAGCCCCGAACAACGTTAAGAACATTAAATCGAAGGAAGGTAAGAAAAATCATACTAAAATTCCCTTGAGAACTAAAACTAAGTCAGAAGTGGCATAGATTTTAGTAATTGCTGACAGAGACATTAGGATACTTGGAATAAATGTGTTTTGTGTGTTCTAAAAATAAACAGAGTCATGGAAATCAGGAAATAGACCGTATTTGATCTTACAGATATGAAAAACATTGTGTCAGATAAATTCATTTTAAGGGTTTCCTGATGGCTCCGATAGTAAAAAAAAACAAAAAACAAAAAACAAAAAAAAAAAAAACCTATTTGCAACATGGGAAACCAGGATTCAATCCCTGGGTTGCGAAGTTACCCTGGAGTGGGCAACTGCAGCCTGCACCAGTATGCTTGCCTGGAGAATCCCCATGGACAGAGAGCCTGGCGGGCTATAGTCTATGGGGTCACAAAGAGTTGGACATGGCTGAACAATGAAGCACAACACAGTGCACAACATTGAATGTTTGTGAAAGAAATTCAGGTAGGGATGAAAGAGGGAGAAAAGGAAACCAGGGAAATGAAAGGAAGGAAAGAAAATTCTCCATAGCTGGTGAGAACAGAGCAACCAGAAATATCCCCCAGCAGGACAGCACCCCACATGGCCATCAGAGCACTCACATCCGGTTTGTAACAACCATCTCCAATTTTGGTCCCACTCCTTCAACCAAACTCATGTGCAGGGTTTACCACTAACAGGCTAATAGTCATGGTTTCTCCTCATTCAAATCCTGATTCACCCAGAAGTGAAAAAGACACGTGTGCCCCAATGATCATCACAGCACTGTTTACAAAAACCAGGGCATGCAGGCAACCTAGATATCCATCAGCAGACAAATGGGTAAGAAAGCTGTGGTACACAGACACAATGGAGAATTGCTCAGCCATTAAAAAGGACACATGTGAATCCATTCTAATGAGGTGGATGAAACTGGAGCTTATTATACAGAGCGAAGTAAGTCAGAAAGAAAAACACCAATAGACTATACTAAGGTATATATAATGAATTTAGGAAAAGGGAGATGATAACCCTATATGGGAGACAGCAAAAGAGATACAGATTTTTTTTTTAATTTTTTTATTAGTTGGAGGCTAATTACTTCACATTTCAGTGGGTTTTGTCATACATTGATATGAATCAGCCATAGATTTACACCTATTCCCCATCCCGATCCCCCCTCCCACCTCCCTCTCCACCCGATTCCTCTGGGTCTTCCCAGTGCACCAGGCCCGAGCACTTGTCTCATGCATCCCACCTGGGCTGGTGATCTGTTTCACCATAGATAGTATACATGCTGTTCTTTTTAAACATCCCACCCTCACCTTCTCCCACAGAGTTCAAAAGTCTGTTCTGTATTTCTGTGTCTCTTTTTCTGTTTTGCATATAGGGTTATCGTTACCATCTTTCTAAATTCCATATATATGTGTTAGTATGCTTTAATGTTCTTTATCTTTCTGGCTTACTTCACTCTGTATAAGGGGCTCCAGTTTCATCCATCTCATTAGGACTGGTTCAAATGAATTCTTTTTGACGGCTGAGTAAAATTCCATGGTGTATATGTACCACAGCTTCCTTATCCATTCATCTGCTGATGGGCATCTAGGTTGCTTCCATGTCCTGGCTATTATAAACAGTGCTGCGATGAACATTGGGGTGCATGTGTCTCTTTCAGATCTGGTTTCCTCAGTGTGTATGCCCAGAAGTGGGATTGCTGGGTCATATGGCAGTTCTATTTCCCAGTTTTTTAAGGAATCTCCACACTGTTTTCCATATGGCGTACTAGTTTGCATTTCCCACCAAACAGTTGTTAGAGGGTTCCCTTTTCTCCACAGCCTCTCCAGCATTTTATTGCTTGTAGACTTTTGGATAGCAAAGCCATCCTGACTGTGTTGTAATGGTTTACCTCATGCAGGATATAAAATTAACACACAGAAATCCCTTGCATTCCTATATACTAACAATGAAAAAAACAGAAAGAGAAATTAAGGAAACAATACCATTCACCATTGCAACAAAAAGAATAAAATACTTAGGAGTATATCTACCTAAAGAAACAAAAGACCTATACATAAAAAACTATAAAACACTGATGAAAGAAATCAAAGAGGACACAAACAGATGGAGAAACATACCGTGTTCATGGATTGGAAGAATCAATATTGTCCAAATGGCTATTCTACCCAAAGCAATCTATAGATTCAATGCAATCCCTATCAAGCTACCAACGTATTTTTCACAGAACTAGACCAAAGAATTTCAACAATTTGTATGGGAAATACAAAAAAACCTGAATAGCCAAATAATCTTGGAAAAAGAAGAATGGAACTGGAGGAATCTCAACCTGCCTGACTTCAGGACTCTATCTACAAAGCCACGTCACAAGACATGTTGGTACTGGCACAAAGAACAGAAATATAGACCAATGGGAACAGGAATAGGAAAGCCCAGAGATAAAATCCGACGGACCATGACACCTTTCCCCTTGACAAAGGAGGCAAGGATATACAATGGAAAAAAGACAACCTCTTTAACAAGTGGTGCTGGGAAAACTGGTCAACCACTTGCAAAAGAATGAAACTAGAACACTTTCTAACACCATACACAAAAATAAACTCAAAATGGATTAAAGATCTAAATGTAAGACCAGAAACTATAAAACTCCTAGAGGAGAACATAGGCAAAACTCTCTCCGACATAAATCACAGCAAGATCCTCTATGACCCACCTCCCAGAATATTGGAAATAAAAGCAAAACTAAACAAATGGGATCTAATGAAACTTAAAAGCTTTTGCACTACAAAAGAAACTATAAGTAAGGTGAAAAGACAGCCGTCAGATTGGGAGAAAATAATAGCAAATGAAGAAACAGACAAAGGATTAATCTCAACAAATATAACAAAGCAACTCCTGCAGCTCAATTCCAGAAAAAGAAATGACCCAATCAAAAAATGGGCCAGAGAACTAAACAGACATTTCTCCAAAGAAGACATACAGATGGCTAACAAACACATGAAAAGGTGCTCAACATCACTCATTATTAGAGAAATGCAAATCAAAACCACAAAGAGATACAGATTTACAGAACAGTCTTTGTACACTGTGGGAGATGGCGAGGGTGGGATGATCTGAGAGAATAGCGTTGAAACATGTGTATTATCATAGGTGAAAGGGATAGCCAGTCCATGTTCGATGCATACGACAGGGTGCCCAGGACTGGTTCACTAGGCTGAGAAAAAGGGATTTGATTGGGAAGAAGATGTGAGGGGGAATCAGGATGGGGAATACATGTACTCCCATGTCTGATTCATGTCAATGTATGGCAAAAACCACCACAATATTGTAAGGTAAATACCCACCAATTAAAATAAATAAAATAAAATAAAATAGAATCCTTTGATAAAAAGGGGATAATCAGTATTGACTATTTGACCTCCAAAAACGCCCTTCTTTTTCTTTCTTTCTTCCCTCCTTCCTCTTCCCCTCTTTCTTTCCTTTTCTTTCTGATTATACAACTGTTAAAGCTTGCTTTCCATTTATAGTTATGAGAAAGTCCTGGCTCTATTCCCCATGTTGTACAATGCATCCTTGAGCTCAACTTCCAACTAACTATCACTGCGTGCCTCCAACTCCCCCACCTCTGTATTGCCCCACTCTCTTACCCTCCCCGCTGCTAATCAGTGGATGCTTCTCTATATTTGTGCTCCCCCATCATTATCATATTCTCTACATTGTGTTATTTTGATATTCTATAAGTGATATCATACAGTATTTGTCAAACTCTGTCTGAGATATTTTACTAAATATTGTACATTCCATGTTGCTGCAAGTGTCAATATTCTGATCTTTTACTGGGGCAGCTTCTTTGTATGCCCTTTGAACAAATGAGACTGCCCCCCCACACACGACACAGCTCCCCAGCTAAGTGTCCGTATCTGCACTCACACAGAGAAACGCAAGTCATCTTCCTCTTCTCCCATGGGAAGTGTGTCTTTGAAGCTCAGTCTGGCACCAGTTCTTCCCCCTACTTTCTGGCAACCTGGACCTTCTGGTCCCAAATCCAATTCCACAGAAGCCATCTCCCTCCCTTCTCACACTTATCCCTTCCCTGCCCTCTCTGCCCCCTACTATCAGGGAACTCAGAGGAAAACATTTCACTTTAGCTTGATTTTTTTTTAAAATTTTTGTTATTAGTGTGCGCAGTTGCTATCATATTCAGCATCTGTACTTTTGGCCAGTACTCAGCGGCCAACCCCCAAGCATTTCTGAGGTGTCTAGCCATGCCCCGAAGTCACTGGCTGTCCACTGGTCCAGCTGGAATGGCAGGGGTCTCCATGGTCTCTGGGACCTCCTCTGGTTCGTTCTGATTAGCTGGAATTGCAGGGGTCTCCATGGTCTCTGGGGCCTCCTCTGGTTCATTCAGACTAGCTGGCAATGCAGGGGTCTCCGTGGTCTCTGGGACCTGCTCTGATTCATTCTGATGAGCTGGAAGGTCAGGGGTCTCCATGGTGTCTGGGATCTCCTCTGGTTCCTTCTGATTACCTGGAATTGCAGGGGTCTTCATGGTCTCGGGGACCTCCTCTGTTTCCTTCTGATTCAGCTGTTCGTTCGCCTTGGAACTCTGGCTACAGAGCTTTGAGGCATCTGATTTTATTAAGCTTTTATGTGGTGGGAGTTTTCGAGAAGTTTTCTTGTGCAGCTTTGCAGGAATGGGATTATTCACCCTCATGGTTACCCTGGCCACCTGGAGAAAACAAGATAGGGAGCAAGAATGGCACTGGTTTAGGGAAGAGTTTAAAGACAGGTGGGAATGATGGCTTCAGGAGAAAGTGTGTGGGCAGAGAAGGGTTATGTGCCAGGCAAGGACTGGGGAGGGTGTCTTCTGGGGTGGGGTCGATTGGCAAGAGGAATTTGGCTGGTTTCAGTTCACCTTGACATTTTTTTCTGGACCTCAGTTGATAGGAGGTCTTCATCTTCTCCTGGGTAACAGGAGGTGGGTGTTCCATAACTACTCTGGAGCCTTGTGGCTTCCCAGTCACCTCAGTCATTTGGAGGACTCACAGTGGTATGCTCAGAACCCCTGAGCACCCCTATATATACCTGTCCCCATGAAGCCTCACACTCATGTTTTATGAGGTCAGTAAGTCATTTCCCCAGCCATAGGTGGCCCTGGGTGAGCTCTGATATCACAAAGCCCCATCCTGACATGTCTAGCGGAAGATGCGGAGCAAATCAGATGATTTGCTGGGAGAACTGTCGCATTTGTAATGCCCTCAAGAGGCCTCCAAAGCCACCTGCCACTCTGACCTATATGTCAACTCTGATGGGTCACACAGCAGGCAGAATGCATCTCCTCCAAACCTTGCCCCACAGCCACACTCCTCGGGCATTCATTCTGCTCTCTCTCAGCTTTCACCATTATCTAGCTTTTCATATCTTGCCTAAACTCCCTCCATGACTACTAGGTTGTGTTTATGTGTCTGTGAAAGTGAGAATCATTGCTCGTTCGTCCTACAATGTGGTTTTAATGCACCTTGAAGCCCATTGAATTCTGGACAAGCCGATAGAAACCTTTCCATCCCGCCTCCTTGTCTCAGTGTTCCCGGGGCTCGCCTGTGTTTTCTGGTCTCCACTCGGAAACCCTTCTCTTCAGGCTTTGAGAAGGCAGTGAATACATTTGCCCTTGCTCCACACGGAGCTGTCTCGTTTCAAGTCTAGGACACAGGGTCACTTCACCAGGAGTACTACCCAGGCTTGGGTTTAAACAGGGTGATGTGGAAGGGGCAGAGAAATGCATATTTCAGGTTTTGCTGGGGGATCCCATGCAGGAAATGCCCACCTAAGTCTGATTAGTATTCCCAGCAATCGGTGGAGCTTGCCCAGAGATGTGTGAGCCTTGTGTGCAAAGGTCTTCCCAACACGTGTCCTGACAAATCTCTTTTCTCATCTTGTTTTCTTGCTAGAAGCTCCCTTGGAGCTTTCCTTACAGACAAAACCAAGGAGGAATTCATTTCCATGAGCAGTTGCCACAAGCTTCCAGCTTCTTGGATGAAACACTCAGTCATCCTGTCCTGTGCATCTAGTTCCGATGGTCTCTCATTCAGGTGGTATTCTCTGGAGGAAAGTGGAATGGATTGTGTGCTCCACCTCAGTCCTCGTTTGTCCAATTGACTCGTAGGGTCAACCAGCCTGGGGTGCACCCCTGGGGACAGTTTGTTGGCTTAGTGGGTCTTCCTGGGTTTCCTGTGAATTGTTCACATCCTATTGTGCATTTGTTGCTCACTCACCCAGGGTCCATCACACTGCTGAACATTTTAAGAGGCAGAAAAAGCACACTGTAAACAACCCCAAAAGATGACTCTTAGAATTGTTAGACGATCTAAAAACTTGATAGAAAATTGGCAAGAGGCACAAGGCAACACTTTACAAGAAAGATGTACCAGAGTTCTTAAGATTTATGAAGATATGTTTAAAGACATGAGCAGCCAATTCACAAGAAGAGTGTGGAACTAGCCCCGAACAAAGTTAAGAACATTTAATCTAAGGAAGGTAAGAAAAATCATACTTAAATTCTCTTGAGAACTGAAACTAAGGCAGAAGTGGCATGGATTTTAGTAATTGCTGACAGAGACATTAGGATACTTGGAACGAATGTATTTGGTGTGTTCTAAAAATAAGGAGAGTCATGGAAATCATAAAATAGACCCCATTTGATCTTATAGATATTAAAAACATTCTGTCAGATAAATCCATTTTAAGGGTTTCCTGATGGCTCAGATAGTGAAAAAAACAAAACAAAACAAACAACAACAACAAAAAAAAAACATTTGCAACATGGGAAACCAGGATTCAATCCCTGGGTTGCGAAGTTCCCCTGGAGTGTGCAATTGCAGCCTGCACCACTATGCTTGCCCGGAGAATCCCCATGGACAGAGGAGCCTGGCGGGCTACAGTCCATGGGGTCACAAGGAGTTGGACATGGCTGAACAGCGAAGCACAGCACAGTGCAATACATTGAATATTTGTGAAAGAAATTCAGGTAGGGACGAAAGAGGGAGAAAAGGAAACAAGGAAAATGAAAGGAAGGAAAGAAAATTCTCCGTAGCTGGTGAGAACAGAGCAACCAGAGATGTCCCCCAGCAGGACAGCACCACACATGTCCATCTGAGCACTCTCAGCCGGTTTGAAACAACCATCTCCAATTTTGGTCCCATTCCTTCACCCAAAATCAGGTGTAGGGTTTACCACTAACAGGCTAATAGTCACCATGGTTTCTCCTCATTCAAATCCTGATTCACCCAGAAGTGAAAAAGACACGTGCGCCCCAATGCTCATCACAGCACTGTTTACAATAACCAGGGCATAGAGGTAACCTAGATATCCATCAGCAGACAAATGGGTAAGAAAGCTGTGGTACACAGACACAATGGAGTATTGCTCAGCCATTAAAAAGAAGACATGTGAATCCATTCTAATGAGGTGGATGAAACTGGAGCCCTTTATACAGAGCGAAGTAAGTCAGAAAGAAAAACACCAATATTCTATATTAAGGCATATATATTGAATTTAGGAAAAGAGAGATGACAACACTATATGGGAGACATCAAAATAGACACAGATTCCAGGACAGTCTTTGTACTCTGTGGCAAACGGCGAGGGTGGGAAGATCTGAGAGAATAGCATTGAAACATGTATATTATCATATGTGAAAGGCATAGCCAGTCCATGTTCGATGCATACGACAGGGTGCCCAGGACTGGTTCACTAGGCTGAGAAAAAGGGATTTGATTGGGAAGAAGATGTGAGGGGGAATCAGGATGGGGAATACATGTACTCCCATGTCTGACTCATGTCAATGTATGGCAAAAACCACCACAATATTGTAAGGTAAATACCCACCAGTTAAAAATAAAATAAAATAAAAGAGAATCCTTTGATAAAAAGGGCCTAATAAGTATTGACTTTTTGACCTCCAAAAACGCCCTTCTTTTCCTTCCTTTCTTCCCTCTTCCTCCCCCCTCTTTCTTTCCTTTTCTTTCTGATTATAAACTGTTAAAGCTTGCTTTCCATTTATAGTTATGACAAAGTCCTGGCTCTATTCCCCATGTTGTACAATGCATCCCTGAGATCAACTTCCACCTAACTATCAGTGCGTGCCTCCCACTCCCCCACCTCTGTATTGCCCCGCCCTCTTCCCCTCCCCGCTGATAACCAGTAGATGCTTCCCTATACTTGTGCACCCCCATTATAATCATATTCTCTACTTTGCCTTATGTTGACATTTTATAAGTAATATCATACAGTATTTGTCAATCTCTGTCTGAGATATTTTACTCAATATTCTACATCCCATGTTGCTGCAAATGTCAATATTCTGATCTTATAATGGGGCAGCTCCTTTGTTTGCCTTTTGAACAAATGGCACTGCCCCCACACACACGAAACAGCTCCCCAGCCAAGTGTCCGTATCTGCACTCACACAGAGAAGCTCCAAGTCCTCTTCCTCTTCTCCCATGGGAAGTGTGTCTTTGAAGGTCAGTCTGGAACCAGTTCTTCCCCCTACTTTCTGGCAACCTGGACCTTCTGGTCCCATGTCCAACTCCACAAAAGCCATCTCCCTCCCTCCTCACACACTTATCCCGTCCCTGCCCTCTCTGCCCCCAATTTCAGAGAACTCAGAGACAAAGATAATTTCACATCAGCTTGAATTTATTTTATTTTCGTTATTAGTGTATGCAGTTGCTATAATATTCAGCATCTGTACTTTTGGCTAATACTCAGCGGCCACACCCCCAAGCATTTCTGAGGTGTCTAGCCATGCCCCGAAGTCACTGGCTGTCTACTGGTCCAGCTGGAATGGCAGGGGTCTCCATGGTCTCTGGGACCTCCTCTGGTTCATTCAAATTAGCTGGAATGGCAGGGTTCTCCATGGTCTTGGGAACCTCCTCTGGTTCATTCAGATTAGCTGGAAATGCAGTGGTCTACATTGTCTCTGGAACCTCCTCTAATTCATTCTTATTAGCTGGAATGGCAGGGTCTCCAAGGTCTCTGGGATATCCTCTGGCACCTTCTCATTACCTGGAATTGCAGGTGTCTCTATGGTCTCTGGGACCTCCTGTGATTCCTTCTGATTCAGCTGTTCATTCGCATTGGAACTCTGGCTACAGAGCTTTGAGCATCTGATTTTTTTAAGCTTTTTTGTGGTGGGAGTTTTCAGAGAAGTTTTCTTGGGCAGCTTTGCCAGAATTGTATTATTCACCCTCAGTGTTACCCTGGCCACTTGGAGAAAACAAGACAGGGAGCAGAATGGCACTGGTTTATGGAAGTGTGAAGACAGGTAGGAACAATGGCTTCAGGAGAAGAGGTGGGGGCAGAGAATGGTTATGTGCCAGGCAAGGACAGGGGAGGGTTTCTTCTGGGGTGGGGTCGATGGACAAGAGGAGTTTGCCTGGGTTCAGTTCATCTTGACATTTTTTTCTGGACCTCAATTGATAGGAGGTCTTCACCCTCTCCTGGGTATCAGGAGATTGGTGTTCCATAACTGTGCTGGAGCCTTGTGGCTTCCCTGTCACCTCAGTCATTTCGAAAACTCACAGTGGTCTGCTCAGAGCCCATGAGCACCCCTATATATACACGTCCCCATGGAGCCTCACCCTCATGCTTTATGAAGTCAGCAAGTCTCTTCCACAGCCAATGATGGCCCCGGGGTGAGCTTTGACATCACAAAGCAGTATCCTGACATGTCTAGGGAAGGATGGGGAACAATTCAGATGATCTTCTGGGAGAAATGAGGCGTTAGTAATGCCCTCAAGAGGCCTCTAAACTCACCTGCCACACTCACCTATATGTCAACTCTGATGGGTCACAGCAGGCAGAGTGCAACTTCTCCCAACCTTGCCCCGCAGCCACACTCCTCGGGCATTCATTCTCTTCTCTCTCAGCTTTCACCATTATCTAGCTTTCCATATCTTGCCTAAACTCCCTCCATGACAACTAGGTTGTGTTAAAGTGTCTGTCAAAACGAGAATCATTGCTCATTCGTCCTGCAATGTGGTCTTAATGCACTTTGAAGCCCATTGAATTCTGGGCCAGCTGACAGATCCCTTTCCCTTCCGCCTGCTTGTCTCAGTTTCCCGGAGGTCGCCTCCATTTTCTGGTCTCCAGTCAAAAACCCTTGTCTTCATGCTGTGAGAACGCAGTGAATACACTTGCCTTTGCTCCACATGGAGTTGTCTCATTTCACGTCTAGGACACAGGGTCACCTCACTAGGAGTACTACCCCGGCTTGGGTTTGAACAGGGTGATGGGAAGTGGCAGAGAAATGCATGTTTCAGGTTGTGCTGGGGGATCCCATGCAGGAAATGCCCACCTGCGGGTGATTAGTATTCCCAGCAATGGGTGGAGCTTGCCCAGAGCTGTGTCAGCCTTGTGTGCAAAGGTCTTCTCAACACGTGCCCTCACAAATCTCTTTTCTCATCTTATTTTCTTGCAGGAAGCTCCCTTGGAGCTTACCTCACAGCCAAAACCAAGCTGGAATTCATTTCCATGAGCAGCTGCCACAAGCTTCCAGCTGCTTGAACGAAACACTGAGTCATCCTGTCTTGTGCATCTAGTTCCCTTGGTGTCTCATTGAGCTGGTTGGCTCTGGAGGAAAGGGGAATGGATTGTGTGCTCCACCTCAGTCCTCGTTTGTCCAATTGACTCGTAGGGTCAACTAGCCTGAGGTGCACCCCTGGGGACAGTTTGTTGGCTTAGTGGGTCTTCCTGGGTTTTCTGTGAAGTGTTCACATCCTGTTGTCCATTTGTTGCTTACTCACCCAGGGTCCATCACACTGCTGAACATTTTTAGAGGTAGAAAAAGCACTCTTTAAACAACCTAAAAGATAACTCTTAGAATTGTTAGAAGATCTTAAAATTTGATAGAAAAATGATCAAGAGTCATGAGCCACCACTTTTTAAGAAAGATGTATCACTGGCCTTTAAATTTATGAAGACAAGTTTAAATACATGAGTAGCCAATTCAAAGAAGAGTATGGAACTAGCCCCGAACCACGTTAAGAACATATTACATCTAACAAAGGTAAGAAAAATCATCCTAAAATTCCCTTGAGACCTGAAACTCAGGCCGAATTGGCCTAGATTTTAGTAATTGCAGACAGAGACATTAGGATACTTGGAATAAATGTATTTTGTGTCTTCTCAAAATAAGGAGAGTCATGGAAATCATAAAAAAGACTCCATTTGATCGTAGAGATATAAAAAGCGTAGTGTCAGATGAAGCCCATTTTAAGGATTTCCTGATGTCTCAGAGATTTAAAAAAAAAAAAAAAAATCTACAACATGGGAGACCAGGATTCAATCCCTGGTTTGGGAAGATCCCCTGGAGGGGGGAATGGCAGCCTGCTCCAGTATGCTTGCCTGGAGAATCCCCATGGACAGAGGAGCCTGGCGGGCTGCAGTCCATAGGGTCACGAAGAGTTGGATATGGGTGAACAATGAAGCACAGCACAGTGCAGCACATTGAATATTTGTGAAAGAAATTCAGGTAGGGAGGAAAGAGGGAGAAAGGGAAACAAGGGAAATGAAAGGAAGGAAAGAGAATCCTGCACTGCTGGTGAGAACAGAGCAACCAGAGATGTCCCCCAGCAGGACCGCAACGACATAGGTCCATCTGAGCACTCTCAGCTGGTTTGAAACAACCATCTCCAACTTTGTTCCCACTCCTTCAACCAAACTCATGTACAGGGTTTACAACTAACAGGCTAATAGTCATTATGGTTACTCCTCATTCAAATTCTGATTGACCCAGAAGTGAAAAAGACACGTGTGCCCCAATGTTCATCACAGCACTGTTTACAATAACCAGGGCTTGGAAGCAACCTAGTTGTCCATCAGCAGACAAATGGGTAAAAAGCTGTGGTACATAGACACAATGGAATATTGCTCAACCATTAAGAAGAACACATGTGAATCCATTCTAATGAGGTGGATCAAACTGGAGCCTATTATACAGAGTGAAGTATGTCAGAAAGAAACACACCAATACACAATACTAAGGAATATATATTGAATTTAGGAAGATGGAGTTGATAACCCTATATGGGAGACAGCAAATGAGACACAAATTTCCAGAACAGTCTTTTGGACTGTGTGGGAGACGGCGAGGGTGAGATAAACTGAGAGAATAGCACTGAAACATGTATATTACCATATGTGAAAGGGATAGCCAGTCCATGTTCGATGCATAAGACAGGGTGCACAGGACTGGGTCACTTGGCTGACCGAGAGGGATTGGATGGGAGGAACATGTGAGGGGGAATCAGGATGGGGAATACATGTACACCCATGGCTGATTCATGTCAATGTATGCAAAAACCACCACAATGTTGTAAAGTAAATACCAACCATTTAAAATAAAATAAAATAGAATCCTTTGATGAAAAGGGCCTAATCACCATTGACCTCCAAAAAGCCCTTCTTTTCCTTCCTTTCTTCCCTGCTCCTCCCCACTCTTTCGTTCCTTTTCTTTCTGATTATACAGGTGTTAAAGCTTGCTTTCCATTTATAGTTATGACAAAGTCCTGGCTCTATTGCCCATGTTGTATAATGCATCCCTTAGTGCCTCTTCCACCTAACTATCACTACGTGCCTCCCACTCCCCCACCTCTGTATTGCCCCACCCTCTTATCCTCTCTGCTGGTAATCAATAGATGCTTCTCTATATTTGTGCACCTCCATTATTATCATATTCTCTACTTTGTGGAATTTTTACATTCTGTAATGATATCATACAGTATTTGTCAATCTCTGTCTGAGGTATTTTACTCAATATTCTACCTTCCATTTTGCTGCAAATGTGAATATTCCATTCTTTTCATGGGGCAGATCCTTTTTATGCCTTTTGAACAAATGGCACTGCCCCACACACAGGACACAGCTCCCCAGCTAAGTGTCCATCTCTGCACTCACACAGAGTACTCCAAGTCCTCTTCGTCTTCTCTCATGGGAAGTGTGTCTTTGAAGCTCAGTCAGGAAGCAGTTCTTCCCCCTACTTTCTGGCAACCTGGACCTTCTGGTCCCATATCCAACTCCACAGAAATCATCTACCTCCCTCCTCACACACTTATCCCTTCCCTACCCTCTCTGACCCCCACTATCAGATAACTCAGAGACAAATATAATTTCACATCAGCTTGATTTTATTTTATTTTCGTCATTAGTGTATGCAGTTGCTACAATATTCAGCATCTGTACTTTTGGCAAGTACTCAGTGGCCAAACCCCCAAGTATTTCTTAGATGTCATGCCATGCCCCAAAGTCACTGGCACTCCACTGGTCCAGTTGGAATGGCAGGAGTCACCATGGTCTCTGGGACCTCGTGTGGTTGGTTCTGATTAGCTGGAATGGCAAGGGTCTCCATGGTCTCTGGGACCTCCTCTGATTGATGCTGATTAGCTGGAAATGCTTGGCTCTCCATCATATGAGGGAACTGCTCTGTATCGTTCTGATTAGCCGGAATTACAGGGGTCTGCATGGTCTCTGGGGCCTCCTCTGGTTCATTCTGATTAGCTGGCAATGCATGGTCAATGGGATCTGCTCTTATTCATTCTGATTAGCTAGAATGTCAGGGGTCTCCATGGTGTCTGGGACCTCCTCTGGTTCCTTCTGATTACCTGGAATGGCAGGGGACTCCAATATCTAGGGAACCTCCTCTGTTTCCTTCTGATTCAGCTGTTCATTCGCCTTTGAACTCTCGCTACAGAGCTTTGAGCATCTGATTTTCTTAACCTTTTATGTGGTGGGAATTTTCAGAGAAGGTTTCTTGTGAAGCTTTGCCGGAATGGGATTATTCACCCTCACAGTTACCCTGGCCAGCTGGAGAAAACAAGATAGGGAGCAAGAATGGCACTGGTTTAGGGAAGAGTGTGAAGACAGGTGGGAACGATGACTTCAGGAGAAGGGGTGTGGGCAGAGAAGGATTATGTGCCAGGCAAAGACTGGGGAGGATGTCTTCTGGGGTGGGGTCGATTGGCAAGAGGAGTTTGGCTGGGTTCAGTTCACCTTGACATTTTTTTTCTGGACCTCATTGATAGGAGATCTTCATCATCTTCTGGGTAACAGGAGGTGGGCGTTCCATATCTACTATGGAGCTTTGTGGCTTCCCAATAACCTCAGTCATTTGGAGGACTCACAGTGGTCTACTCAGAGCCCCTGAGCACCCCTATATATACCTGTCCCCATGGAGCCTCTCCCTCATGCTTTATGAGGTCAGCAAGTCTCTTCGTCAGCTAATGGTGACCCTGGGTGAGCTTTGACATCACAAAGCCCCATCCTGACATGTCTAGCGGAGGATTGGGAGCAATTCAGATGATGTGCTGGGAGAAATGAGACGTTAGTAATGCCCTCAAGAGGCCTCCAAAGTCACCTGCCACTCTCACGAATATGTCAACTCTGATGTGTCACATATCAGGCAGAGTGCATCTCCTCCAAAGCTTCCCCCAAATCCACACTCCCTGGGCATTCTTTCTGCTCTCCCTCAGATTTCACCATTATTTGCTTTTCATATCTTGCCTAAACTCCCTCCATGACAACTAGGTTGTGTTTATGTGTCTGTGAAAGTGAGAATCATTGCTCGTTCGTCCTGCAATGTGGTCTTAATGCACCTTGAAGCCCATTGAATTCTGGGCCAGCTGACAGAAACCTTTCCATCCCGCCTCCTTGTCTCAGTGTTCCCAGAGATCACCTGCGTTTTCAGGTCTCCAATCAGAAAGCCTAGTCTTCAGGCTCTGAGAATGCAGTGAATACACTTGTCCTTGCTCCACACGGAGCTGTCTCTTTTCAAGTGTAGGACTCAGGGTCACCTCACTAGGAGTAATACCCAGGTTTTTGTTTGAACAGGGTGATGTGGAAGGGGCAGAGAAATGCATATTTCAGGTTGTGCTGGGGGATCCCATGCAGGAAATGCCCACCTGAGTCTGATTAGTATTCCCTGCAAGGGGTTGAGCTTGCCCAGAGCTGTGTGAGCCTTGTGTGCAAAGGTCTTCTCAACACGTGTCCTGCCAAATCTATTTTCTCATCTTGTTTTCTTGTGGAAAGCTCTCTTGGAGCTTACCTCACAGAAAAAAACAAGGTGGAATTCATTTCGGTGAGCAGTTGCCACAAGCTTCCAGCTTCTTGGACGAAACACTCAGTCATCCTGTCCTGTGCATCTAGTTCCCATTGTCTCTCATTAAGCTGGTTGGCTCTGGAGGAAAGGGGAATGCATTGTGTGCTCCACCTCAGTCCTTGTTCTTCCAATTGACTCGTAGGGTCAAGCAGCCTGTGGTGTATCCCTGGGGACAGTTTGTTGTCTTAGTATGTCTTCCTGGGTTTCCTGTGAAGTGTTCACATCATGTTGTCCATTTGTTGCTTACTCACACAAGGTCCATCACACTGCTGAACATTTTAAGATGTAGAAAAAGCACACCATAAAAAAACCCAAGAGATAACTCTTAGAATTGTTAGAAGATCTGAAAACCTGATAGAAAATTGGCAAGAGCCACGAGCCAACACTTTAAAAGAAAGATGTATCACTGGCCTTTAAATTTATGAAGGCATGTTTAAAGACATGAGCTGCCAATTCACAAGAAGAGTACAGAAATAGGCCCAACCACGTTAAGAACATATTAAATGTAACTAAGGTAAGAAAAATCACACTAAAATTCACTTGAGACCTGAAACTTAGGCAGTAGTAGCGTAGATTTTAGTAATTCTAGACAGAGACATTACGATACTTGGAATAAATGTGTTTTTTGTGTTCTATAAGTAAGGAGAATCATGGAAATCATAAAGTAGACCCCATTTGATCTTACAGATATGAAAAACATAATGTCAGATGAAGCATATTTTAAGGGTTTCCTGATGGCTCAGATAGTAAAAACAAAACAAAACAAAAAACAAAACAAAACAAAACAAAACCTTCAACATGGGAGACCAGGATTCAATCCTTATCCTTGGGTTGGGAAGATCCCCTGGAGGGGCGAATGGCAGCCTGCTCCAGTATGCTGACCTGGAGAATCCCCATGGACAGAGGAGCCTGGCGGGCTATAGTCCATGAGGTGTCAAAGAGTGGGACAACGCTGAGCAATGAAGCACAGCACAGTGCAGCACATTGAATATTTGTGAAAGAAAGGCAAGTAGGGAGGAAAGAGGGAGAAAGGGAAACAAGGGAAATCAAAGGAAGGAAAGAAAATCCTATGTTGCTGGTGAGAACAGAGCAACCAGAAATGTCCCCCGGCAGGACAGCACCACACATGTCCATCAGAGCACTCTCAGCCAGTTTGAAACAACCATCACCAACTTTGGTCCCACTCCTTCAACCAAACTCATGTGCAGGGTTTACCACTAACATGCTAATAGTCATCATGTTTTCTCCTCATTCAATTCCTGATTCACCCAGAAGTGAAAACCTAGATGTCCATCACCAGACAAATGGGTAAGAAAGCTGTGGTACATAGACACAATGGAATATTGCTCAGCCATTAAAAACAACCCATTTGAATCCATTCTAATGAAATGGATGAAAATGGAGCCTATTATACAGAGTGAAGTAAGTCAGAAAGAAAAACACCAATACAATATACTAAGGCATATGTACTGAATTTAGGAAGATGGAGATGATAACCCTATATGGGAGACAGCAAAAGAGACACAGATTTACAAAACAGTCTTTTGGACTCTGTGGGAGACAGCGAGGGTGGGATGATCTGACAGAGTAGCATTGAAACATGTATATTATCACATGTGAAATGGATAGCCACTCCATGTTCGATGCATAAGACAGTGTGCTTAAGGCTGGTGCACTGGGCTGACACAGAGGGATGGGATGCAGAGGGAGGTGAGAGGGGGGATATGATGGGCAAAACATGTAAACCATGGCTGACTCATGTCAATGTATGGGAGAAAACACGACAATACTGTAAAGTAATTACCCACCAATTAAAATAAAATAAAATAAAATAAAAATACATTCCTTTCCCAAAAAGATTCTAGTCAGTATTTGATTTTTGACCTCCAAAAACGCCATTCTTTTCCTTCTTTTCTTCCCTCCGTCCTCCCCCGACTTTCTTTACTTTTCTTTCTTATTATACAACTGTTAAACCTTGCTTTCCATTGATCCTTATGACAAAGTTCTGGCTCTATATCCCATGTCGTACAATGCATCCCTGAGCTCATCTTCCACCTAACTAACACTGCGTGCCTCCCACTTCCCCACCTCTGTTTTGCCCTGCCATCTCCACCTCCCCACTGGTAATCAGTAGATGCTTCTCTATATTTGTGTGCCTCCATTTTTATCATATTCTCTACTTTGGGGTATGTTTATATTCTATAAGTGATATCATACAGTATTTGTCTATCTCTGTCTGAGATATTTTACTCAATATTCTACCTTCCATGTTGCTGCAAAAGCAAATATTCCATTCTTATGATGGGGCAGCTCCTTTGTATGCCATTTGAACAAATGGCACTGCCCCCTCACGCACGACCCAGCTCCCCAGCAAAGTGTCCATCTCTGCACTCACACAGAGAAAAACCAAGTCCTCTTCCTCTTTCCCGTGGAAAGTATGTGTTTGAAGCTCAGTGTGGAACCAGTTCTTCCCCCTACTTTCTGGCAACATGACCTTCTGGTCCCATCTGCAACTCCACAGAAGCCATCTCCCTCCCTCCTCACACACTTATCCCTTCCCTACCCTCACTGCCCCCCATATCAGAGAACTAGGAGACAAACATAATTTCACATCAGCTTGATTTTATTTTATGTTCATTATTAATGTATGCAGTTGCTATAATATTCAGCTTCTCTACTGTTGGCCAGTACTCAACGGCGAGACCGGCGAGCATTTCTGAGGTGTCTAGCCATGCCCCAAAATCACTGGCTGCCCACTGGTCCAGCTGGAATGACAGGGGTCTCCATGGTCTCTGGGACCTACTCTGGTTCGTTGTGATTAACTGGAATGGCAGGGGTCTCCATGGTCTCTGGCACCTCCTCTGGTTCATTCTGATTAACCGGAATGTCAGGGGTCGCCATGGTCTCTGTGACCTCCTCTGACTCATTCTGATTAGCTGGAAAGGCAAGGTTCTCCATGGTCTCTGGGACCTCCTCTGATTCCTTGTGATACAGCTATTCATTTGCCTTGGAACTCTGGCTACAGAGCTCGGAGCATCTGATTTTCTTAAGCTTTTTTGCGGTGGGAGTTTTCAGAGAAATTTTCTTGTGCAGCTTTGTCAGAATGGGATTATTCACCTGCACGGTTACACTGGCCACCTGGAGAAAACAAGAAAAGGAGCAAAGAATGGCATGGGTTTAGGAGAAGTGTGAAGACAGGTGGGAACGATGGCTTTAGGAAAAGGGGTGTGGGCACAGAAGGGTTATGTGCAAGGCAAGTTAAGGTGAGGGTGTCTTTTGGGGTGGTGTCCATGGGCTAGAGGAGTTTGGCTGGGTTCAGGTCACCTTGACATTTTTTCTTGACCTCAATTGATAGGAGGTCTTCATCTTCTCCTGGGTAACAGGAGGTGCGTGTTCCATAACTACTCTGGAGCTTGGTGGCTTCCCCTGTCACCTCAGTCATTTGGAGGACTCACAGTGGCTGCCCAGATCCCTGAGCACCCCTATATACACCCGTCCCCATGGAGCCTCACCCTCAACTTTAGGAGGTCAGCAAGTCTCTTCCCCAGCAAATGGTGGCCGTGGGTGAGCTTTGACATCACAAATCCCCATCCTGACATGTCTAGCAGTGGATGGAAAGCAATTCAGATGATTTGCTGGGAGAAATGAGGCATTGGTTATGCCCTCAAGAGGCCTCCAAATTCACCTGCCACACTCACCTCTATGTCAACTCTGATGGTTCACACAGTAGGCAGAGTGCATCTCCTCCAAATCTTGCCCCACAGCCACACTCCTTGGGCATTCATTCTACTCTCTCTCAGCTTTCACCATTATCTAGCTTTTCATATCTTGCCTAAACTCCCTCCATGACAACTAGGTTGTGTTTAAGTGTCTGTGGAAGTGAGGATCATTCCACGTTCGTCCTGCAATGTGGTCTTAATGCCCCTTGAAGCCCATTGAATTCTGGGCAAGCCTACAGAAACCTTTCCAGCCCGCCTCCGTGTCTCAGTGTTCCCGGAACTCTCCTCCATTTTCTGGTCTTCATTGGAAACCATTGTCTTCAGGCTGTGAGTATGCAGTGAATACACTTGTCCTTGCTCCACAAGCCGCTGTCTCATTTCAAGTCTAGGACTCAGTGTCACCTCACTAGGAATAGCACCCAGGCTTGGGTATGAACAGGGTGATGGGGATGGAGCAGAGAAATGTATGTTTCAGGTTGTGCTGGGGGATCCCATGCAGGAAATGTCCACCTGCGGGTGATTAGTATTCCCAGCAAGGGGTGGAGCTTGCCCAGAGCTGTGTGAGCCTTGTGTGCAAAGGTCTTCTCAAAACGTGCCTTGCCAAATCTCTTTTCTCATCTTGTTTTCTTGTGGAAAGCTCCCTTGGGCTTTATCTCACAGCCAAAACCAAACTGGAATTCATTTCCATGAGCAGCTGCCACAAGCTGCCAGCTTCTTGAATGAAACACTGAGTCATCCTGTCCTGTACGTCTAGTTCCCATGGTCTCTCATTGAGCTGGTTGGCTTTGGAGCAAAGGGGAATTGATTGTGTGCTCCACCTCAGTCCTTGCCTGTCCAATTGACTCGTAGGGTCAACCAGCCTGAGGTGCACCCCTGGGGACAGGTTGTTGGCTTAGTGGTTCTTCCTGGGTTTCCTGTGAAGTGTTCACATCATGTTGTCCGTCTGTTGCTTACTCACCCAGGGTCCATCACACTGCTGAATAATTTAAGATGTAGAAAAAGCACGCCGTAAAGAAACCCAAGAGATGACTCTTAGAATTGTTAGAAGATCAGAAAACCTGATAGAAAATCGGCAAGAGGCACAAGCCAACACTTTAAAAGCCAGAAGTATCTCTGGCCTTTAAATTTATGAAGACATGTTTAAAGACATGAGCTGCCAATTTCCAAGAAGAGTATGGAAATAGGCCCAACCACGTTAAGAACATATTAAATGTAACAAAGGTAAGAAAAATCATACTAAAATTCCCATGAGACCTGAAACACGGGCAGTAGTTGCGTACATTTTAGTAATTGCAGACAGAGACATTAGGATACTTGGAATAAATATGTTTTGTGTGTTCTTAAGCAAGGAGCGTCACGGAAATCATAAAATAGACCCCATTTGATCTTACAGATATGAAAAACATAATGTCAGATGAAGCATATTTTAAGGGTTTCCTGATGGCTCAGATAGTAAAAAAAAAAAAAAAAAAAAAAAAAAAAA